>NC_143058.1:14110000-14261250 GCF_052426305.1 Pelodiscus sinensis | reverse complement strand
TGCCTGAGGTGAGGCTAAGGATACTAAGCGAGCTCCTTTTTCAAAGTGCTTTGAGATCTACTGTTGACATGAGCTATGTGAGAGCTTAATAGTAAACATTCCTCCATGGCAGGAAGTTTGGTCATAGCCACGAATGAAGGCTTGCAGCATGGGGAGGTTGGTTGTATATTTTTCTGAACCAGTATCCCCATCCCTAACAAAACACTGCTTACCCAATGACAAAGGTACTTACTGGTTCAAAAGACATCACCAGCAGAGTAAGCTAGAGATCCAAAGGACCAGAACCTGGACTGGTATATCCTCTAAGCTAATTGCTCAAATGTGATATGTTGAGGGGGAACCAAGTTTTGTGGGCTTAGCATTTATCATCGCTGTGAGAACATGAAGCTGCTAGAAATTCACAAGGCCATCCAAGGAGACGAGTTTCTAAACGCAACTCAGACAGCACTGTTACGTGTCAAGGGTAATAAATGGCCAAAAAGAGAATTATAGGATACTCAATGAAAACACAGCTTCACAAAAACTTTCGAGTTGTTTCCACTTTGAAATGTTTGAAGAAGACTTGTTTCTTTCCAGCTCTTGCCCCCCCCCCCCCACACACACACCCAAACCTTGCTGCCTGAATAATAAAGTAAATGTTGAGTCATGATCCAAATTTTTAAATGAGTCTCCTCTTCTTCTTACCTACCAATAAGGATCACATATGTGAAGAAAGGTATAAAAGGAACCATTATTTGAGGTCTAATGGACGGCCATGTCTTCACTCAGCAGAAGATCAATCTGCCGAAGTTCAATTTAGCAGGTCCAGTTAAGAGCCGCTAAATTGAATTCAGAAGGCGCCACCATCAGTGCCAGTACTCCTGCTTCTGTGAGGATGACGGGGAAACTCGAATCAAGGTACATGGATTCCAACTCCGTAATTATCAGACAGTTTGTTTCATGGCACTTAGCCAATAGGCCAAGCTTCTAAAGTCACTCACTGGACTTGATGTTTTACAGCCTATTTTAAAGTGACCCAGTATGTCCGAGGTAGACCTTTAAGCAACCACCTGCTTGCAGAAATTCATGGAGTTCTTCTCTAGGTACTTAAAAGAAACAGCTACAACTTTATAGAATTTCTTCACATATGCAAAAAGCCAATTCTTACTATAGATTTGTTGACATTAAGAATGATTGCACCAATGTAACTACATTGTAGAAAATATCTGAATTAAGCTACATTGGTGCAAGCCCCATGTTGTGCTAGGGTAGCACATCTACACTGAAGGTTTTCACTTGTGCATGTGCATCAGTGAAATAACCCTGATATAAACTTTCGTAATGGAGGTAAACCTTAAATCTCCTAGCAATGTGGATACAGATAACAGATTGGCCGTCAATTAAACTCTGCATCTGAAAAACATGAATTTTGAGGATGAATTTTGAAATCCAACCCCAGACCTGAAGCTGAATCTAGCAAATGTGCTCTCATTAAAAATGGGGTTTTGTTTTGGTCCATGATAAATACTCTTAAACTTTGTAATATTCAGATTCCTGAGGTTTATCTTTAATGCATGATCTCCAGGCAACAAAGCCAGCAAGTATAAAGGCTGATCTTACTGTAGGTACAGGAAGTAACATGCATGTGTCCTGGACTAGGACCCTGACAATGATGATTTGGAATTATCAAATGTTTGTCAAATTCAGACAAACTTGCAATCAGGAACAAACAAGTTGTGCTTTTGTCCATAATAAAAGAGAACTAAAAGTGTGCAAACCCTGCATCATTTGTATTACAGTTGCCCCCACCGAGATAAGGGCCTCACTGGTCTAGGCATTGTATTTTCACTTGAGTAAGCCAGTCTTTGTGTTTTCAGACTGGAGAGACAAGGCATACAAAGGTGGGATGGGATACATACTCAGGGTACATCTAGACTACAAGCCTCTTTCAAAAGAGGTTTTTTTCGAAAGAATCTTTCAAAAAAGCCTCTTTTGAAAGAGAGCATCTAGACTGCAAACACGTCTTTCAAAAAACGTGAAATGTGTTTTCGAAAGGCAGTCTGGATGCTCTCTTTTGAAAAAGCCCTGTTTGCATTCAAGAACACCTTTTTTCGAAAGAAAACTTTCGAAAAAAGGCATTCTTCCTCATAAAATGAGGTTTCCTATGGTCGAAAAATCTTTGCGTTCTTTTGATTTAATTTCGAAAGAATGCAGCAGCAGTCTATACGCAGGGGAAGTTTTTTTGAAAAAACCCTGCAGTCTAGACACACCCTCAGAAAAGTCCCATCGGGTCTCCCAAAGTTCAGGCTGGTACCCACCCCTCTGAACTATCTTGCCTCTCTTTTAAAAGCTCTACAATGAGACAATGAAGGGATAAATATCAGCTGATGCTTATTAGTCCTGTCAGTGGTGTTCCTCCTTATTTTAGAGCTGATCTTGATGGAGGGACAGTATCTCATTAACCAACAAAAGCGGAAATGCCACCAGGGATGCCGCCAGCTGCTGTTGCTGTACCAGAAGAAATTCTTGAATAGCTCCAGGAGAAACACTTCCCTCTTCCCACATGACTTGCCTTGGAGTCGGTCTTAAAAATTGCTCTTTCTGTGGCTGAAAGATTCTTTAGCCAACTTACATGCATTAAAAATGCTCTATGGCCAAATCTCGCAGCACATCAGTTATCCAGGGGGGAATTTCCAAGGGCACAACTAGAGGTTAGGTACCCAAAGCTCACTGGCTGACTTCCAATAGAAATGGGACGTCTGATGCGATGGCAGTGTTTTTGTCTGTGTAAGCAGGGGCTGAACTGCTGCTTGCTATCAGCCAGCTAAAAGAAGGGGTGGGTGTGCCCACTACAATTGTTTAGCTCTGCAAAGTAATTGACTGTTAACTGTTGATATGTAAATACAGCTCAGGAGAGAATCTGAGGTGTGGCTATGTAAATCCCATTCAGCCAGGGCTGATGGAGGGTCAGTGTTGGAATGAATGTGGAGAATTGTAAATAAGTTGGGACTGTTGTGGGGGTCACTAATCATGCTACCCCTAAATGTGGGAACTGTCAAACATGCCACCAGTGCTTGCAGGAGAGACACCACCATCCTGGTAAGAGGTCTTGGAGGAACAAGCCTCCCCCCTTCCAGAGTTGCGTGAACTGAGCTGGGGGGAAGGGTTAAAGGGCTTGAGTCATCCTGCTTCACACCTGCCAGGTGTGAACTATAAGACTGGCCCAACCTGCCCCTTTCCCCCTTTGTTTTAAGGACAGACCTAAAGCAGACTGCCTGAGGAGTCTTTTCTTTTGCTAGTCCAGTGGAAGCTGGATTCCTTTGCCAGTCCAGCAGGTGGCTAAAGAGTTGAAATCACTGGTTTGGCTGAGAGCCAGACCCATTGCAGCCAGTGAAATGGCGGCAACCAGCAGAGTGGCTGGTAGGAATCACTGGCTGGTGGCGTAACATGGCGCAGAGTGGCGGCAGGTGAGGAGCGGCAACCAGCAGCGTGGCACGGCGACCAGTGGCGTGGCGTGGAGCGGTGGCAGGCGAGGAGCGGTGACCAGCGGCGTGGTGCAGAGCGGCAGCAGACGAGGAGCGGCAACCAGCAGCAGCAGCAGGCGACCAGCGGCAGCAGGTGACCAGCGGAGCGTCCGGTGGTGTGGGACAAGACAGCTGGTAGAGTGTGGCGGAGTGTCGTAAGGTGCTCCCTATCTATCCCGCCACCCCCATTTCTACCCAGGTTGGGAGGTGATACCCTGCAGGTGAACTTTGGGACTCTGGGTGGCACGGACCAGGGACAGAGACTTTTGGGGTGTCGGACTCTTTGGACTTCAGGTGATTCTTGGCTGGGGGGGCTTAGCTCATGTTTGGGTTATGAACTCTGTTTGTGGTGTTTCCCCCAAGTTAATGCCGTATGACTTCTCTCTCTGTTTCATCAAATGTTTCTTTCCTACAATGCTTGCGAGTGGGGAAGCATTGCTTCTCAGAGGCACCCAGGGGTGTGTGAATTTCCCAGATTACTGGGTGGGGGCTCGAGCCGGTTCTGTGTGAGATGGACCCCAAGATATTGAACCCAGCCCTGGTTACTGCCAGGCCTACCGGGCAGAAGGGTTACATCTGTATACCTGGAAAGAGTTAATGGGATGCCAGGGGCTGGGGATAAGAAGTACATAGCAGAGTCCCTTAGTTTTGTAGGACTGATAACATTTGTGCCTGGCAAATGGCTTCTGTTGTGCAGCTCTTTGCATCCATTCTTAACAAGTCAAAGACAAATTAAAATCCCTTCCTTAAAAAACCATAAGGAAGTTTCAGATGGCTAGGGCTAGATTTTCCAGAATGGATAAGACCCTGCAGCCCCTCTGACTTCAATTAGAATTGGGGTGATCAAGTGCCCAGCATTTCTTTCTTAATTGGGGCTCTGAAGGCTTCTAATGCTCATTGAAGTCAGGTGGGAAATGCCCGGTTGGTGCTAATAGACTTTGCATCAGGCTCCTTTGTGATCAAAAGCTGATTTTTGACACATTAATAATATGGGTTGAGGAAAGAAATGATTTTGCTAAGTGATCAGAAACAGAAAAGGCTGGGCAGGGTGAGGCAACTTTCAAATAAATTAAACATCTTGCCTGATAGAGCACAACATCATAGTTTTTCAGGTATGCTCCTCTCATCCTAAAGACTCCTCCAAGCACATCGGTATGTGTGTCAGATTGCTGCCTTAGCAGACACTCAACTGGTGACTGCAGTGATTTTTCTCCTTTTTTAACGTACCTAGGTAATTAATATTTTGAACATTTGCTCTCCATGGAGAATTCCCCACGAAGCTAGTGTGCTGAGAAGGTTGTGTGTGTGTTTTGCTGCAGTGACAGAATTCTGTTCATTCTGAAATATTTACCTGTGCTTTAAGACTGACTTTAAGGCTACAATCCTACTCCTTTCATCTCCCTTTTTCTGGGTAGAAACTTGGGGGTGCAGCATGCTAGCAGGGTTGTAGAAAACCAGACATGTAGCTCATTTGACACATTAATAATATGGGTTGAGGAAAGAAATGATTGTCCTGATTTCAGATGTGAAGGGGAGTTGTGCTTGAGTAAGAACTGCAGGATTTATTCCATTATGGGTAAAAACGAGGAGTCCTGCGGCATCTTAGGCTATGTCTACATTACAATGTTTTTGTGCAAAAACAACTGTTTTTGTGCAAAAACCAGTGGCGCGTCCACACCTCAAGCATGTTTTTGCACACAAAAAAATACAGTAAATTGACAGGACATAAGGTTTTTGCCAATAGAGTTATTCCTCTTCCCACAAGGAATAGCTCCTTTTTGCGCTATAGTTCTTGCACAAAAAGGCAGGTGTGGATGCTCCGCAGGGGTTTCTTGAGCAAAAAGAGCCTATCAGAAAAAGCACTAGTGCTCTGATGGCCATTCTGTGAATGCACAAAATGCACATCACTTTTGCGATGCGCTTTTGAGGTGTGGATGCGCTTTTGCGCAAGAAGCTTTTTGCAGAAGATCTCTTCCACAAAAAGCTTCTTGCACAAAAACCCTGCAAAGCCTTACAGATTAACAGATTTATTAGCGCATAAGCTTTCGTGGGTAAAACGTGTTTCTGCTCTTCATAGCTGTGGAGAAAGCTTCAAAATGTGCCCCCAGTGCGTCCCAAAGGCTCAGAAAGCAGACGGCAAATAAAAAGCAGGCCAAGTCTATTATTTGGACATAATCTCTGATTCTAAAATCATAAGTGGCTATAAAATCATCTCTCATTATGTGTGGAGAGCCTAAATCATGATTTTTGAACCAGCGATGCCAGAAAAGAGGAGGGATGAAGTGGGTGGGGTTGAGAGTAGGGGGTTGAAAGCAAAAAGGAACGAGAGAGGAAAAAAAGACCAAAGGTGATGGGAAACGAACAGAAAGGGGGCAGTGAGAGACAAGAGGCAGAGTAAAAGGGGATGGGCAGCTAACTGACAGGGCATCTGCCAGCAGGCTCCGTGGAGGGTTCCCATAAAACGGGTGTTGTTACAGGAGGCCCAGTTTCCCGGGCTGCTAATCCAGCCCCTTTTCTAAGCACAGCATTCCCTTGCCGATAATTAATGGAAGTGATAAGAAATGAAGGGCTCACCTGACTCACTTTCCAAGCACTGTAGAGTTCCCTAGTTGTTTTCCTCCCCTCACCCAGCTTCCTTGGCCCCTTCTCCCCACCCCCACCCCCATTGGAAGCCAAGCATGGCCTTGGGACACAAGCCAAGGTGTCTGCCCAGCTAATCAACACCTGATCTGTAAGGAGCATGGCCCTGGGACTCAGGAGACCTGCCACTGGATTGCTGAGTGATCTTGGGCAAGTCATGTCACCTCCCCGTGCCTCAGTTTCGCGTATGTGAATGATGTTGACCTCTCTTGGAAAGCACATGAGGCCCACAGATGAAGAATGCTGTATAAGAGCCAGGTGTAATTATTATTACTGCTGTAGCTATTTTTACTCGGGGAAGATCATGACATGGACACTATTTCTTTCCCCTATCCATTTAGCCTTGTTATTTTTTAAGCAATGAGGCTGAGCACATCAAGAGAACATATGTAGATATTTTCCCTCTTCCCTCAGCACAAATGGCTTGTTGATTCTACCCGAGTCTGACGGCTTCTGAGCTTCCAGGCACAATATTTCAGTTTTCTCCCTCTGGCTGAGACTGGGTGATCCGAAAATATTCCCCTTCCTCACAGAACTTTTTGAGGCAGCAGACTCCTACGCCCGCCCCTGCCTGCATCACTGTGCAAGAGTAGAGTAACTTAACCTGAGAGGACTAACTCCTGGTCCTGACTGCTACCATGTCACTTTATGGGCTGACCTGATCGACTTGACCCAAGCTTAGGTGAATTAATGCTAACTCAGGTATGGTCACTTGATAGGCTATTACATCCCAGACTGCAGTGTAGAGACACCCTCAACTACAGTGATTAACAGTCCAGGATGTGCAGGAGGAGAGGATCAAGGCTTCACCCTTGCTTCCCTACTCTCCCCCGCCCACACCAGAGAGGAAATATTAATAGCTCTGTAGCGATTTCACTTCCCCTTTCCCTCACGCCTGCTGTGACCTGCAATGCAGATATCCCCTGAGGAATAGCCAGGGGTCACTTTACAGCCACTTCCTCCCCTGAACAGGAGTACATGGGGCAGACCACAGTCTTGACCTTACGATCTAGAAGAAATATTTTTGCCTTTGAATCAGACCCGGTATTAATCTCAGAGCCACTGACCCTTGACGTCAGTGGCTCTGAGATTAATAAATGAAAAAAACTGTGACCTTGTACTTCAATCCACTTGCTGAAAACTTGGGTAGAAAGGTGAACTTGAACGAAGGTTCTACTCGGAGTTTGAGGCAAATTAATTATTTAAACGATTCCATTAATTTCAAGCATATATTATTATTATTATTATTGTTATTTATAGCAATTTTGTTCTCTTTAGAGGCATATTGAAAATGTTGCCCTACCCTGGCTTATACGTATACTGTGTAATTTTAGAGCAGGTGGATGGATTAGGCCCACTTGGATTACTCTTAGCCCAATTTTCATTTGCCATCTTATTTTATGACACTTGTAAAAGGCTCCACAGCCAAATGCATTAGCTCACTGTAGACACGTAAGACTAAGCTGGGGCGGGCAATAATTTTTGATGGGGGGGAGGGGCACTCCAAGAATTTGGTATGTGGTCAAGGGCAGCACTCTTCCATAATATGAATGGAGGAGATGTGAGATCTGGAATGGAGGCTGGGTGCAGAAGGGAGCTTGAGGTAAGGGACTGGGGTGCAGGAGGGGACGTGGGATCTGTGAGGGCGTTTGGATGGAGGAGGGGGTTGTGACCTGGGGCAGGAGACTGTAGTCCAGAAGGGATTGCTGAGTCTGGGAGGGGGGATAGGTGCAGAGGAGGATTCTGACCTGGAGGAGGGGTGCAGGAGGGAGTGCAGGGTCTGAGAGGGGGTTGTAACCTGGAGCAGGAATGCAGGAGTGGGTGAAGAGGGTTGGGGTGCAGGATTTGGGAGGGGGTAAGGGTGCAGTGAGGGGGGGGCAGAAGGTTGGGGGGAAAGGTGCTTGGGTGCCAGAGGCAGGCTCTGGCCAGGAAGAGCTTACCTGGGCAACTCCCAGACTGTAACCCATCAGCTTCCTCAGCCAGGGTGCCTGCCTTCCACACTCCTGCACTGGCTGCAGGGTCCATGCATGCTGCTCTGAAGGCTGCAAGCCCAGGAGGAGGTGCGGGGTCTTTCAAACAGGCAGCTCCCATTGGCTGGAAACCAACCAATGGGAGCTGCAAGATTGTGCTGGGGGTGGGGGCAGCATGTGAAGCTTCTCTTCTTCCTCCCTTGGGATCCAGGGTTCCCTCTAAAGTGCACACCTGAACGGGTGTGCATCATGAGTTTGCCCTCTGCCCCCCTCCTCCGCAGGGCCACACACTGGCTGCTGCCCCACCCCAGGAGCATCTGGGCAGCCACCACACCGCCCTGGCCCTAGCTTCAGCCCTTCCCAGCCCTTGTTAATTATAATATAATACATGTAACAATGACCAACTAAAGGCTTAAATACAACAAAAGAGTCCACTAGCTGAAATCAGAGGCTTCAGCTGAAGTAATGTGTCCAATTTTGAGCTCCACACTTTAGGACAAAATACTGAGAGAGTCCAGAGGAAAGTTTAAAAAAAGAAAAAGGGGGTTGTAAACTTTACCTAAAAGGAAAGGTTAAAAACAGGCATGGTTAGTCTTGAGAAAAGAAGACTGAGAGGGGGACCCAAGCTGGGTGGTTTACAGTGTAGATGGGTGTAGGGTCATGTACCCTGTTAATTATCACTTGTTTTAGTATTTTTCTTATGTAACAATTTAAATTGTGTGTGTGTGTATCTATATATAATTTTGTTAGTAACTGGTGGGTGCCATGGTGGCACACATCTGAACAAGCACACCGGTCCTCTATATTGGTGCACAAGACAAAACTCACTCTACTCATGGATGGGAAATCTTAGAGGGAACACTGCTGAGCTCGCAGATACAGAGAGCTGTGCTGAACAGCAGGCGGAGTGGGGCAGTCAAGGAGGTCCGATCTTCCCTGCGGGTCATATTTTGCCCTCCCCTGGATGAAGCCATAGCCTGTCAAAGGGTTAAGGTGCATACAGAACTGAAATACTCACCTAGCGAAAGCAAAGCAACTGGCAAGCAGCTCTGGACAGTGATTAAATCTGTTTTATTTGTTTTGTAGCCATTTTTGTTGCCTTTTACTAAGACAATTTTTGAGTCAGGGGACACTGACCCACAGAAAAATCAGTGGGGGTGAGGGGCCACACACAAGTGAGAAGCAAAAAAAGAACCCCAACAAATCGTTACTGACATGACCCCTGTCGGAGGAGAAAAACACTCCTGGCAATGCCCTCGCACAACAGAACCTAGGGGGGGCCCAGGCTAGTAGATTTTGTATGCTCCAGCCCCACAGGGGATCAGCGGGGGGGGGGGGAGAGGCATCAGTTGGCCTCCCTAATGCTGAGGGAAGCCCCGAGCTTGGGGGCTAGATTGAGGCAAGCCGGAGGGCTGCATGCAGCCCCCAGCCTTAGGCTCCCCAAGCCTGTACTAAGATAATACTGAATCCATCTACAGGTGCAGGAAACTGGACTAGATGATCTCTCAAGGTCCCTTCCAGTCTGATATTTCTATGGTACTTCACCGCAGCAAAGTTTATTGGCCAGCACTGGGCTGTTTCCAAAAGAGCCTCATAGATGACAGCAGCATGCTTAAAAGAAGGTGCCAAAATATTCTTTTGTAGTGAAAATCATTTAGTTGACACTTAGGCCAGTGGTGCTTTCAGCTGAGATGCACTGCAGCAGGCTTCATGTGGAATGACGCCCTTGCCATGAAAAGACGGGCAACCTACGGGCCAGATTCTGCTCTCAGCTATGTGAATCCAGCTCCAGCTGGCTTCAATGACCGTTTCAAGAGCATATCTGAGGGCAAAACGTGGCTCCACTAGGTACTGGGAAGGCAAGAATTTCTTTGTCATTGACAGGAAAACTGCATTTCTGCTCTTATTTTGTGAGTCTCCGTCACTATTTCAACATGACTGGTATTTGCTTTCTTAACCTTGTTAAATCTGCACCTTGGAAATCCCAACCTGAAAGTGCCTATGGGTATGTCTACACTACCCTCCTAATTCGAACTAGGAGGGTAATGTAGGCATACCGCACTTGCAAATGAAGCCCGGGATTTGAATTTCCCGGGCTTCATTTGCATAAGCCGGGCGCCGCCATTTTTAAATCCCGGCTAGTTCGAACCCCGTGCCGCGCGGCTACACGCGGCATGGAGTAGCTAGTTCGGATTAGGCTCCCTAATGCGAACTAGCTGTACTCATTCCACGAGGAGTACAGCTAGTTCGGATTAGAAGCCTAATCCGAACTAGCTACTCCGTGCCGCGTGTAGCCGCGCGGCACGGGGTTCGAACTAGCCGGGATTTAAAAATGGCGGCGCCCGGCTTATGCAAATGAAGCCCGGGAAATTCAAATCCCGGGCTTCATTTGCAAGTGCGGTATGCCTACATTACCCTCCTAGTTCGAATTAGGAGGGTAGTATAGACATACCCTTTGGGAGTTAGGTGCTAATCTCCTATATTTGCTTTTTTAAATCTTGCTCATAAATCACTTAGGTCTCAGCTATCCACAATGTCAGGTGGCCATTCTGTGTTGAACTCAGAGGCAAAATACACCGTGTACTCTCCATTGCAAACTTAATTTTGACTCTTTCTTGTTTTTCTTCTCTTAATCAAAACTAAAGGTCATCGTGGCTGAAAGCATATGTCTGGCCTTGGTATTTGGGGAAAATAGAGTGTTCTCTTGATCTGGCTAGGTGATCATTTTAGAAATGCAGAAAATACCAGCCCCTTTGAACAATCAGCAGTTATAACATGCATCACAGTTCTAATGTGAATTACCAAAATCAAAGTGGACACTGAGTTTTACGAGCCCAGTATGAATAGCAGGATTAATGAATTTATCAGTATCTTATGAAATTAGCCTTTTTTCACACTCAAGGTACATCTAGACTACAAAGCTTTTCCAGGATACTAGAAAAGCTCTGTTGTGTCCAAGGAATGCGTCTGCTTTTCCGGAAAAACAAATCGGAAAAGCAGAGACATTTTTTCTGCATCCCTGTAAACCTCGTGTTACGAGGAAGAAGGGATGTTCTGAAAGCGGCTTTTTTTCCTGACAATTGGCCCAGTGTAGACGTGCCAATTGTCGAAAAAGCTCTCAGAAGAAAAGCAGAAAAAGATCTTTGTAATCTAGATCTTGCTGATAGATATTTGTAATCTAGATACAGCCTCAACGTGAGAAACTGGGGGAAAACTGATAGATAAACATCATCCACTCAACATCAAAGGATGAAAAGAGTATGAGGTAGCGTCTGCTCCCATTGAAAGTCAATAGGAAAATTAATGTTGAGCCATTCATTGGTGGTGGTTATTAATAAGTATTATTAATAGGGTCAGCACCTACTTCAATCCAACCTATAGCAAAAATTACTGAAAGAAATAAAGAGATTTGAGTATGTGTTGTGTGGAGAAAGATCCTAACTAGGCATCTCATTGGTTGATAGAGTCCACATGATCCATTGACTCCCAGGATCGGGCTGACAAAGAACAACTGAGAATAAAATGTAAAGGGATGGTTCCTCAGCTGGTGTAACTCTGCTCAATTGACTTTCCTGGACATACATCAGTTGAGCCCTCTGCTTCACTCATACAGGACCTGAAACTGTCCCCAGTAAAACCACTGGACAAAAAAATGCCACATTTCACCGAGTGAAGGATCTTGCTCAGAAAATGCCCTCTCATCGAAGGAGAGGGGAGGTTAAACCCTGAAAATGTGGTCAGAGGAACCTGAGAATAACAAGCATGAAGAGTCACTTCCTACCTGCCTTCGGTAAAATCCTTGCCAATATTGCTCAGAGCATAACCGCGCAGGCAGGGCACTGTGCTTGACTGGCTTTTATTATATGTGTCCCTATGCACACTCTTCAAAGTGAGGCCTGGGAAGAGGACTACATCCGTATGTACATTTCTGATTAGAAACGCTTATTTTTTAATTATTCTCCTGTTTATATGACTTGATCTTTTCCTTGGAGGTATCTCTAAAATGAACGGTAAGCTTATAACCATAGATCATCTCAGAACTGCTCACAGATTCAATGAGGATGGGTCATTCCCAGGGCAACACCTGGCTAGCCCCAACTTCAGGAACACATGTGTGTGGACAGAATTCATGTTTGTCCTCCTTAGTGCTCACAAAGCAGTTTACACCTTCAAAGTCTTTCTGAACACAAAGGGCAAATTCTCCTCTGTGCATATGTATTGCAGTCACTAGAGTTCTTCCAGCAGAGAAGCCTGCCTCTGACTACTTAATCCCCACAGCTGGCCCTGTGCGATAGGTGACTGTTATTATCTCAAGTTAGCAGGCAATGAAGAAGAGGTTGGGGCAGATTTTCAAAAATAGCCTTTAATTTTGGGCCCTTGATTTGAGGCAGCTTGGGTCCAACCTTGAGAAGTTCTGAGCATCTAAAACCCCAGCTCCCATTGCCGATTAGTGACCAATCCTCAGCACCCAGCAATGGAGGAAGTTAAAATTAGAGGCTGCATCTTTTAGTGTGTCTGCTTGTGCCCAGGAGCTGGTATCGGTTGGCATTAAGACTTAGGTGTCTAAACCCCACCTGTCTCCCTCTGGCCAGATCTAAGGAAGAAATTCAACCTACGGTATGTTGACTCCAGCTATGCTATTCTTGTAGCTGAAGTTGAGTACAGGCAGTCCCCGACTTACGCGGATCCGACTTATGTCGGATCCACACTTACGAATGGGGCTTTCTTGCCCCGGAGGTCGAGGTGGCGGGACCGCTGCGCTCTGGGCGGTCCCGCTGCCTGCGAGCTCCGGGGCGAGAAAGCCCCGTTCATAAGTGCGGATCCGACGTAAGCTGCTCCGGGTGCCCCTGGTCTGCTGGGGACCGTCTCCAGCAGACCAGGGACATCTGGAGCAAAGCCGGGGAGGCGGAGGGGGTCCCGCGCCTCTGAGGCTTTGCTCTGGCAAAGCCGGGAAGGCGCGGGACTCCGCCGCCACTGTGGCTTTGCTCCTGGTGTCCCTGGTCTGCTGGAGACGGTCCCCAGCAGACCAGAGGCACCGGGAGCAAAGCCGCAGCGGCGGCGGGGTCCCACGCCTCCCCGGCTTTGCTCCGGGTGTCCCTGGTCTGCTGGGGTCTGTGTCCAGCAGACCAAGGACACCGGGAGCAAAGCCGCAGCAGCGGCGGGGTCCCGCGCCTCTGAGGCTTTGCCAGAGCAAAGCCTCAGAGGCGTGGCACCCCACCGCCGCTGCGGCTTTGCTCCCTGTGTCCCTGGTCTGCTGGGAGGAGGGGGCGTAGTTATGCGTCCCCCCCCCCAGCAGACCAGGCTTTTGTTGTGGACCCTGGGGTAGAGCAGCTGGGGTGCTGCCGGGTTGGTCCTGCAGGGACCTACCTGGCAGCCCAGCTGTTCTGTCCCAGGCTTGAGATTCAGCCGCTGTTTAAACTGATCAGTTGCTGATTCCAGGAAGCTGGGGGCAGAGCAATTCTGCTTCCAGCTTCCTGTAGTCAGCCCCTGGTCAGTTTCAGCAGCAGCAGCTGAATCTGGAGCCAGTTCTAACTTACATACAAATTCAACTTAAGAACAAACCTATAGTCCCTATCTTGTACGTAACCCGGGGACTGCCTGTATCTCTATCTGTGACATCCTCCCTATGTGAGGTCGATGGGAGAAACTCTCCCATTGACTTCCCTTACTCCTCGCGACCCAGTGGAATACCAGGGTCGACGGTGGTGCTATCAGCAGTCGATTAACAGGTCCTTGCTAGACCTACTAAATTGAACCCTGGGAGACTGATCTCCGGAATGTCAATCTCCGAGTAATGAAAACAAGCCCTCCATCTGAAGTCCCTTCACATAGATACTTGCATTTAGACATTCTCATTTCCAAATGTCTAGCTGGATCACAGAAGATAATATCCGATGAGAACACTAGTTCCAAAAGATGATTTTTTGTAACACATGCATTCTACAGGGAACACTACAAGGAGCCTTAGCCTCTATAGTTTATGGTTCCCTGAAGCTAGTCACATCCATTGTGGAGTGAAACCCACTTCACTGATCAGTTAGCAAAGCTCAATTCTGACAGGTTTCTTGTCCTCAAACCAGACTCTGCTACACTAAACCAAACACACACAGTCACAGAACTGAAAACAAGCCAACTGGTTAGCAGAATCTCCAAGGGATCCAGGAAAATAACTTATCACTGCCAGCGTTGGCAGATTCCACTGGAGGTATGTCTACACTACAGAGTTTTGTCAGAAAAATGGCCTTTAAAAAAAAATGAGTTACATCAACACTGCAATTGTGTTCTTCCGTAAGTAAATTGAAAGAACAGAGGGGTTTTTCCGTCATTAGTAAACCTCTTTCTATGAGGAAGAAGCCTATTTCCAAAAGAGCTCTTTCGGAAAAAGACGTGTGTGGATGGTGAAGAGGGAGTTCTTTCGAAAGAAGAGGAAAGAGGAAAAAGCACAGGTGCCCTGGTGGCCACTCGGTTCATCGTAATCACAGCTTAAATGTGAGATAGCATCCACACTGAATGGACACTATCTTTCGAAAAGGCAGATTGCTTTTTCGGTGTGCTTTTGTGTGTGCACACTCTCTTTCAGAAGAAGTTTTTTTGGAAGATCTCTTCCCAAAAAATAGGTTCTTCTGAAAGAAGCCTGCTTACTAGACATAGCCTAGGTGTGGCTGAATCACTTTTATACAACATCCATGTCAAACTGCACTTTGCTTTTTCCAGGGATTTTTTCAAACGTGTTGTCTTTCCCAAAGTCTCTGGCCATTCCTGTCATGATTGCCACTAATTTGTGTTGCTCTGCCAGATGCTGTTCGCCAAGCATCCAATACTGCTCATCAGCAAAATAATACATTGCATCCCTCTTGACGTTTGTTATGCTAGCCAGCAGGAGAAGAAAAATATCTTTGTCACCTGGTTCTGACCTTGCATGAACAAGTGCTTCTCGGCCACCTTTAGCTTCCAATTAATGTAGCTAGGCGACCTTATGGACAAGCCATGAAATTCTCCCCTTTACCCCCTTTACATTTATCATTGCTAGTTTAGTGAGTGGTCACATTCTGTCCCTAGGTGTCTGAGCAAATCTATTAAATGCAGCAAGCAGCTTTCATTGAGCCATTCAGAGAGCTGCCTTTCGTACTGAGTTTCCCTAAGATAAGAGTTTCTCAGTCTGTGGCCCGTGGACCATCAGTGGTCCAGGAGCTCCATTCAGGAAGCCCATGGCTAGTTCCATCTAAGGGCCACACTTGGGTGGCCACAAACAAGAGAATGAAAGGCTGCCCACCTAATAGTGGCTCACAGGTGTAGCTCGACTAAATAGGTGCCTGGACCCTCACATGTAAGGTGAGGGGAGGGTCTTATGGTGAATAAGGAGTAGTTGGGAGGGGCAGTGGAGTAAGATGGGAGAAATAGGAGGTAGGTGAGGGACAGTGCAGGGTATTTGGAACATGCTGGACTGTGGTGGCCAGAGAAAGAGGCAACTTTCCTCAGCTCCAGGGCTGCAGCCGCTGAGGAAAGACAGCTCTCCTTCTGAGCCTCAGCTCTATGGCTGCTGTGCAGGGGAGAAACCCCTACTGATATTAAAATATGAGTTGCGTGCTTTGATTTGTAGAACAGAAGAGCATTATTACAACTGTAGCATGATTAGTATTAAGGGTTATTTTTATATAGCGCTTTTATCCAAAATGCTTTACTATAGTTAGCTAATGGTACAAACAAAATTCGCAAAGATCATTAAGTGGAACCCTCAGCAAAAAAAAAAAAAAAAAAGTCTGTGCTAAGCTTTCCTCATTATTCCATTGCCAGTAACAAATGTTGACACTTTGCAAAAAGACAATTTCTTACCTGCTCATTGTGCGGAGGAGCATGCACATGTCTAACTGATCTGGTGGTGGGTAGCACACTTCAGGTGAGCGGATCAATTGACAGCTGCTTAAGTGGATTCTCCATTGAAAAAGCATGTATGGGACTGAATTATATATTCAGCATTGATGGACTTTCATAGACAGGCCAACAGCATATTCAGTGGTGGGTGGGTGTTCCCATGTAATGTTTAGTAAGGGTGTACCAAACAGTGCCTTTCAACCAAATTCTGGGCTGGTATAAACTGGCACAACTCCTCTGATTTCAAAGGAGTAACACGAATTTGCACCAGCAGATAATGTTTTTTCAAGGTGGAATAGCACCACACACCTACACTATATCGTATTATTGTACAGGCAGGCAACAGACATGCCGTATTTTGTCCATGCTGGATAGCTGTGCTGGCTATTGATTCTGCTAAACACATTTGCAAGGCTGAACTGTTTAATTTGCCTACCTTGCAGTGCTAATTTTAGTCATAGATCTGGGCTCTTGTTTTAACCCCTTAGATGCTACCTGCTTCCAGCCTATTGTTTTGTGACACAGCCCCATTTATTTTCATCCCCTGTGAAAGAGTCAGTTATATATATGCTGCTGTATGAAGGTTAAATAATATTTACTGAGAGGGTAAAAAAAGCTACATGCCCATGAGTACTAGAGCTGAAGCGCGTTAGTTTCCGTATTGTAGAGCCTGCTTCTAAATCATAAGATTTTTCACTTTTGCACTATCCCTTATCCCAGGGTCTCTGACAAAGCACTTCAATTACATTTCATCATATACCTGTGGCATGTAAGGGATATGTAAAAGTCACTTTTGTCCTCCTCTGTGTTACATCATAGCCACTGTTTCTAATCTGAACCCATTTAGGGAAGGTAGTGAAGGACACAGCATCCAAGCAAAACTAGAGGAGGACGTTAGTAAACACAATGTAATTAACCTGAGCTGGAGTTAGACTGAGACTCGGGGGATAACAATCCTCTATGTCCCAGAGATGCCATTTTTATGACAAAAAATGGTCAGGATCTTAGCAACACCGTGATCCAAAACACTGGGCGCAGGCAGTATTTCAGTGTGCTCTGTGGAGATCTCCAAACCACATCCTGGCCCTGCTTAGCTTGTAAGAGAAGGTCACCATGCAAGGCACTTTGGCCGCACTCGTTTTTGTGACTCATACCAGGACAAGGGGAAATGTTTGTACCAGCCTGATGTAACACAAATTGTTTTTGATCGCACTGTGAAGCGGATATACAAATATAATAAACAGTATGCACAAAACCAGCCTGTGTAAAGCATATTTTATTATTACACACTCTTCGTCCATCCTTACTGTTTCCACACCCAGTGGCTGTGTCTTGTCCTAAATGAAGCCCTGGTTCACCAAATACTAATGTGCATGCTTAACTTTACCAGGAATAGTGACATTGAGTTCAGGGCACTTGCTCTGAGTAGCAAAGTTAAGCATATGTGTAAGTTTTTGCAGGATGGAGGCCTTAGCTAGTAAGATCCTTGGAGAAGAGGCTAGCTCTTGTTTATTTCTACAGTGCCTAGCACAATGGGGTTCATAACCCAATTCAGCCTTTTGGGCATTGCTGCAATTATGATCATCAAAAATATAAAGTTCTAGAATAGCCTTCCAGTAGGAGTGAGTGGAAGGGGGACAACAGAACTAGCGTTAAGATTGATCTTGATAGGTTCATGAACAGGATTATACAGTGAGGTTGCTTAACATAGCAAGGGACTGGACTCAATCACCACAGAGGTCCCATCCTGTCTTATCTCCTGATATAGTATATTTTCAAACCTACTCTTTTCCCCTTGCTTCCAAGCACGACTAAAAGCCATGCAATGTGTTAGGTTTCAAGCAAAGTTCTCCATTTTGTTTGCATCACAATTAGCTAGAATAGTTGCTCAGCAGGAGATATGTAGGGATAAGACTATGGGAGGGTATGTCTACACTACAGCACTAATTTGAACTAACTTAATTCAAATTAGTTAATTCGAACTAAGCTAATTCGAACTAGTGCATCTAGACCTAAAAACTAGTTTGAATTAGCATTTTGCTAATTCGAACTAGCATGTCCACATTGAGTGGACCCTGAACCAAGGTTAAGGATGACCGGAAGCAGTGCCGGCAGGGCATCAGCTTAGGACTTAGAGCGTGGAGCTGCTGTCTCAGGCTAGCCGAGGGCTGTGCTTAAAGGGACCCACCCCCACCCCGGACAGACAGTTCTCAGGGTTCCCCGCTCACTTGTCTAACTCGATGAGGGACAGCAAAGCAGTTCTGTCTTGGAGTGCCCTGAATGCCCACACTCGGCACATCACAGCACTCGGCCATCAGTCCGGCTGCACTTGCCACAGGCTGCCATCCGGGGGGAGGGGTCAATCGGGAGGCTGCAGGAGAGCTTCCAGCCCGAGGAGCCCGCAGAGCCACCCCAGTCCTCCCCATCGGGGGCTCATATCCCATTCCTCTCTCACCTCCTTCCACTTACCCCTCCCTAGCTCCCCTTCCTGATGTACAAAATAAAGGACACGTGTGTTCAAAAATAGAAACTCTCTTAATTTAACAAAACTCGGGGATACTGGGAAAAGGAGGTGGGAGAGGGGAAGAGAGAGGGTGGGAGAGGGGAGGAGGAAACCTGGGAGGAGGGAGCTGGAAGAGGGAAGCCAGGGGAAGAAGAAGGAGGGGAAGTATCAAACTATGGTACACCATATCTTCTATACTATGTACAGATGTTATCTCCTCACCCCAGAAAAGATATTTTGGCCTTGGAAAAGGTTCAGAAAAGGGCAACTAAAATGATCAGGGGGTTGGAACAGGTCCCATATGAAGAGAGGCTAAAGAGACTGGGACTTTTCAGCTTAGAAAAGAGGAGACTGAGGGGGGATATGATAGAGGTCTATAAAAGCATGAGCGGTGTGGAGAGGGTGCATAAAGAAAAGTTCTTCATTAGTTCCCATAATAGAAGGACTAGAGGACACCAAATGAAATTAATGGGTAGCAGGCTTCAAACTAATAACAGACAGTTCTTCTTCACAAAGCAAATAGTCAACCTGTGGAACTCCTTGCTGCAGGAGGCTCTGAAGGCTAGAACTAGAACAGAGTTTAAAGAGAAGTTAGATAAATTCATGGAGGTTGGGTCCATGGAGTGGTATTAGCCAGGGGGTAGAAATGGTGTCCCTGGCCTCTGTTTGTGGAAGGCTGGAGATGGATGGCACGAGACAAATAGTTTGGTCATTGTTTCGGTCCATCCCCTCCAGGGTCCCTAGTGTTGGCCACTGTCGGCAGACAGTCTACTGGGCTAGATGGACCTTTGGTCTGACCCAGTATGGCCATTCTTATGTTTTTATGTTCTAAGCTCAGGGCTCAGGGTCGGGGTCTCACTCGACCACCTTGATTTTCATGCAAACCTGCTCCTGGGTGGACAGGCTAGCAACTATCCTGCCCTAGATGGCCACTTTCCTGTGCCTAGTGCGGAGGTCGTGGATGAGGTCCACAATGTCCGCACTAGACCAGGTGGGTGCCCGCTTCTTGCGGCCCCGGGCAGGCCCCTGGGAGCCACCAGCCTGGTCCCGGGAAGAGGCAGAGGGCTGGGTGGCAGTGGGTGGCTGGCTCGTGCCGTGCCAGGTGCAGGGTCTGCTGGCTGGGTGCTGGCAGGCTTGCACCTGGCTCGGGCACCGTAGCCAGACCGTGCCCCTTTAAGGGCTCCGGGGCCGGGAGGGGGGCAGACGAGTTTCCCTGGTGTTGGCCAGAGTGGCCACCAGGGAAAGCTGGGGAGGGCTGGCCTCCCACTAGTTCGAATTAAGTGGCTACACAGCCCTTAATTCGAACTAGTTAATTCAAACTAGGCATTAGTCCTCGTAGAATGAGGTTTACATAGTTTGTATTAAACGCTCCGCTAGTTCGAATTAAGTTCGAACTAGCGGTTTGCCTGTGTAGCGCCTATGAAAGTTAATTCGAACTAACGGCTGTTAGTTCGAATTAACTTTGTAGTGTAGACATACCCGGACAGACCTGGATAAGCTGGATGCCACAAACTAATGGCAGGAAGACAGGCTGGGATCTGAGTGAACAGTTTTCTCCTCCCTGAGTAAACAGGGCCGACCCTAGTGCAGCATAATCAGACCAGTACCTGAGGTCAATTAGCGCTTGCTGGAAGCCGCAAGCCTGTCAGACACCAGCAGCCAATTAAGACCTGTGCAGCTACTTTAAAAAGTTTTCCCCCAGATAAGTAAGGGGAAAGGAAAAGAGTGAAGGGCTGAAAGGAGGAAGTGCAGTTGCTGGAGAACTGAGGGTGTGAGAAGAGGATTGACTTGTCAGGTACCAGAGAAAAGGTGCTGGAAGGGATTGTTTGGGGAACTGGCCCAGGGAAAAAGCTGCCAGACTAGAAGTAAAAGTAATCGTGTCTACTGCCACTGCCTTAGGGTCCCTGGTCTAGAACCTGGAGTAGTGGGTGGGCCCAGGCTCCCGCCAACCCTCCCACAGTCTGCCCCTGAGAGCAGAAACCAAAAGTACAGAGGGGTTTTCACTCCAAACTGTAGACTAGCCTATGATAAGTATCGCTCCATAGGCTGTGACCTTTGCCTCTAGAAAAAGAAGAGGCCATGTGGAGGGTCTCAAGCAAAACACTGTCCATCAGAAGTGCGGGACCCACAGAGCATGGATGGAGCTTTGCAACCGCTGCGAAAGCCAAACATAGTTTGCAGTGCAGATATATCATTTAATCTTACGTCTATCCTGATGAGGAAAGTGGTTAAAAATGAAGAAATACCAGAGACATCAATTATTAGCGGACAGAGGTTCTTGCAGTTCAGAAGATTCTAAAGAAGTGACATCTCACAAGTTTTATGAGGATCATCATGAACTTGGCTTGTTATTTCAAGAAAAATCTATCGAGAGGGAGGTTTTATTTTATTTTTAAATCCCCTGCAAGCACAAATATCAAATTAGTTTTAGTTTCAACTCCCCAATACCATAGTCCCGTTTATTTGTCAGGAAATTGAGATAATTCTGCTCCTAACTACAACACAGTATTAAGTCCATTACATGCTAAAAAGAAATGGCATAATCATGAAATATGAAGTATTGTAAGCAAATATCATCACAGGAAATGACACAAACTGAATGAGACATTTTAAAATGTCTAATGATTATATGTCAAATTGAAATGTTAAAATATCACCATGCCGTATACGTACATGAAGTGGAAAGTAAAATGATTGCGAACTCCTAGGATAAAATAGTCATGGTCTTAGCATTGATTGGTATTCTTGAAAGAAAAACTTGATGGATTATGATTTTTTTGGTGGGAGAATCAATACGTGCCAGGTGCTTGAATAGAGAAGTACACCATTGTGACATCGCCATGCAGAATAAAACCATTCTAGAGATCTTTATTCATTGCATCTCTATTAGGAAACAATCCATATGATCTAAATTTTGCGTCAGAAAACAGGTTTAGGATCCTACCCACATCTTGGTTTTAAATTACTGTAGCCGGTGCAGGCATTATTACTCTAACCTCAGCATCTGAAATCAGAGAGGAGTTTTGTCTTGGGGTGTGTCTAGACTACAGAGTTTTGTCGACAAAAGTGGACTTTTGTCGACAAAACTATACCTGTGTCTACACTACCGCTGAGTTCTGTCGACATAATGTCGACAGAACTCAGCAGTTTTGTCGACGCTGGTAAACCTCATTTTACGAGGCATAACGCCTTCTGTCGACAGAGTTCTGTCAACAGAAGGTGTTATTGCATGTAGGGTTGTGTCTAGTCTACAGGGTTTTGTCGACAAAGCAGCTTGCTTTGTCGACAGAACTGAATGTAGTCTAAACGCTCTTTGTCGACAGAAGCTTTGTCGACAGTATCTGTCCACAAAACTTCTGTCGACAAAACCCTGTAGTCTAGATGTACCCTTGATTTCAAAATAGACAACACAGCGGTTCTACATACTCATGTTGACAAGTCATTCCGCGTTTAAGATCTTTTTGTGTGCATGGGGGTTTTTTTCGTTTCACGCTCAGTACACAAGACTCCAAAAAGAGCAACAAAGAATATGCAAAATGTATTTTGTGAAGGAAGATCAAAAGCTGTTTGGAGACCCTTCCAGAAATACACAACATAGCCCTTATTTTCTTCCAGTAATAAGTCACAGGGCCAGATAGTGGGCAGTGTAAACATGCATAGCTCAGTTGAATGGAGCTACAGGAATATTCACTAATTGAGGGCATGAGTCCATAGGTTTTTGCAATGCAGTTTAAATGACTTGGCATCATTGACAATCTCTCCCCCGGGGTATTTAAGAGTGCTAGCCTGCTGAAAATCAATGGGATTTTCACTCCTAAAGCCTTTAGGCCCTTTTGAAAAACTCCCCCATCAGTAGTAGCAAAGTGTAATTTGGAACAAGCTTGGAAAAGGAAATAGCAACATTTGTTGCATAAAACCAGACAAGTTTATTAACCATCAGCATTTTCTGTTTAACTTTGCGGCGCCGTGTAACTTATTTTCTTTGAGCTCCACAGGCAAACCCATGAGTAAAGCATGAGCCTTTGACAATGAAAGAGCTCTGAGCAGAAACAAAATGGGCTTTTGAAAGCTTCAAGTCCCTGACAGCTGTGAGAGGGCAATAACTCAGTAAGTGTCTTGGGTAAAATCAACTCAAATGACTTGATGCTTTGTTTTATCATTACAAACATAAAGGAGTTTCTTTTAGTTATCAACTGCAGAACCTCAAGAGGGTTCTTACAAGATCTGATAAGAATAGCATGGCTTGAATAGAAATGGCTGCAAATGTCAGTGGTAGAAATAGCAATGGAAAGGGGGTGCTTTCTCCATAGCCCAGTGGATCATGCATGAGACTTGGCATCAGGACACTGAGGATCATCACGCAGTTTTGTGACTAACTCCCACTAGTACAAGTCACTCTGCCTTTCAATTGACTCATCCGTGAAATAACGCTATTAATGCTTATTACGTGCATTCTTCCATAAAGATCTACAAGCATGGGGCTTGATTCACTATTGCTGTGGATTTGTGTAGTTGCTCAGTGGGTGTCAGATCATAGAATCCTAGAAGTGCAGGACTGGAAGGGAAATCAGTAGGTCAGCTAGTTCAGTCCCCTGCATTGAAGGTAGGACTACAGCCCCTTTCTCCCCAAACAGGCAGTGGGACCTGAAGTGGGTGTAAATGTATTGTCACTCAGCTATCTATTTATTCTGCCAGAGTACGTCTAGACTACAGTGTTTCGTCGACAGAAGTTTTGTCGACAGATACGGTCGACAAAGCTTCTGTTGACAAAGAGCGTATAGACTACATCCAGTTCTGTCGACAAAGCAAGCCGCTTTGTCGACATAACAGTGTGGACGCAAAGGACAGTGTAGATGCAATAGTGCCTTCTATCGACAGAACTCTGTCGACAAAAGGCGTTATTCCTCGTAGAATGAGGTTTACATACGTCGACAAAACTGCTGAGTTTTGTTGACGTTATGTCGACGTAGCTCAAAGGCAGTGTGGACGCAGGTATAGTTTTGTCGACAATAGTCCACTTCTGTCGACAAAACGCTGTAGTCTAGACACACCCCCAGAGTGGAGCAAAGGCACCTTGATTTAATGAGAATTTAGTCCAATCTCTATTCTGTAAGATAAATTTTTACCAGATTTAAAAAAAAAAAAAAAAAAAAAAAAAGCTTTTTAATGCAAGAACGTGAGTTCTCTTAAGACTTTCCTGGCCTTTCCCAAGTTCTCATATTTACTTTTTCAACAAGTACCTGAGTTAGGCCTTTCTATGCCAGAAGAATATTCGGTCAAATGACAAAACTGGATAACATACTATTCACAGACTGAATTCCCATATTCCTTAAGTATTCTTGTATTTGCTAACTAAATATAAGAAGATACTGATAAAAGTTTTAAAACACCTTTAGCAATAACATTTTTTGCATGGTTTGTGACATATAAGACATTTAGAAGGTGACTTGTCATTTTCCTGTGGCTTTTCAATGCATTTTAATCATATTGCGTTTCGTTGCGTTCAGTGGGGTCAGATCCCACAGGTAATGTGCCTCTGATAATTGTTCCTTTGTGAATACATAGTTGAAGATCAAGAACGTCACCAGTTTAATGCATGGTTGGCTGTAAATATACTGCAAAGGGCTTGACTGTGTCCTTCTTAGTTGCACGGATGGAGAACCCGAGCACAGAGTAGATAAAGTGACTTGTCCAAGATCTGGGAAGTCTGGAGCTGACAGGAACCGACTTAGGGTCTCCTGAATCCCAGTCTAGCACTTGATCGAGTAGATGACTGTTTCCTTCAGTGAACTCTGCAAAGCCCATTTGCTCACCTGTGTTCTGAGGAACTGGGGAAACTCCAATGGGTAACTATAAAGCTCTTACATCTGTTTTCAGCCGCCGGGTTCTGATGGATGTTCATTACTAGGTGAAGGAGTCTGTTCGTATAAATATATTGTATAAATCTATTAAGCAGCTTCCTGAGCAATGGATAGAGATTCCATTTGATGGAGTGACTGTATAAACCTAAATAAATACACGTTAAGTATTTGTGTGATTGTTTGCAGAATTGACTCCAAATTTGTATCCCCTGAATATATTTCAGCCATGAATGAAGTACCCAATATGATCATCCTTTAACTCTCTCATGTGTCCTAATTTCTTAATTGCATTTTCTTCTCCAATTGCAGTTTAATTTGCCTCTTTCCTTGTGAAGATGACTGAAATTTTACATGTGCCAGAATAAAGAAGAGCATTTAATTGGGAGGGGCCAGAAGGCGGGGAGGAGGAGAAAAGACTGCAGTTTAAGAACTAAGAAAAGCATTGGATTAATTCCCTGCCGGCAGCTAAACTCTGGGTATGTCTACACTACAAAGTTAGTTCGAACTAACGGACGTTAGTTCGAACTAACTTTAATAGGTGCTACACTAGCGCTCCGCTAGTTCGAATTTGAATCGAACTAGCGGAGCGCTTAGTTCGAACTAGGTAAACCTCATTTTACGAGGACTAACGCCTAGTTCGAACTAGCTAGTTCGAACTAAGGGCTGTGTAGCCCTTTAGTTCGAACTAGTGGGAGGCTAGCCCTCCCCAGGTTTCCCTGGTGGCCACTCTGGCCAACACCAGGGAAACTCTATGCCCCCCTCCCGGCCCCGGACCCCTTAAAGGGGCACGGGCTGGCTACGGTGCCCGTGCCAGGTGCAAGCCTGCCAGCACCCAGCTAGCAGACCCTGCACCTGGCACGGCACAGAGCCACCCACCCGATGCCCCCCAGCCCACCCCCTCTTGCCGGGACCAGGCTGGCGGCTCCCGGGAGCTTGCCCTGGACCGCAAGAGGCGGGCACCTTCCTGGGCTAGTGCGGACATCGTGGACCTCGTCCACGATCTCCGCACTAGGCACAGGAAAGTGGCTGTCTAGGGCAGGAGAGCTGCCAGCCTGGCCACCCACGAGCAGGTGTGCATGAAAATCAAGGGGGTCCACTGAGACCCCCGACACTGAGCCCTGAGCTTACAATGGCCGTACTGGGTCAGACCAAAGATCCATCTAGCCCAGTAGCCTGTCTGCCAACAGCGGCCAACCCTAGGGACCCTGGAGGGGATGGACCGAAGATAATGACCAAGCCATTTGTCTCGTGCCATCCCTCTCCAGCCTTCCACAAACTTTAGGCAGGGACACCACTCCTACCCTCTGGCTAATAGGACTCCATGGACCCAACCTCCATCACTTTATCTCACTTCCCTTTAAACTCTGTTCTAGTTGTAGCCTTCACAGCCTCCTGCAGCAAGGAGTTCCACAGGTTAACTATTTGCTTTGTCAACAACAACAACTTTCTCTTACTAGTTTCAAGCCTGCTACCCATTCCTTTCCTTTGGTGTCCTCTAGTCCTTCTTTATGGGAACTCAGGAAGAACTTTTATGAATGCACCCTCTCCACCCAACCCCTGCTTTTAGAGACCTCTATCCTGTCCCCTCTCCGTCTCCTCTTTTCTAAGCTGAACAGTCCCAGTCTCTGTAGCCTTTCTTCATCTGGGACCTGTTCCCAACCCCTGATCATGTTAGTTGCCCTCCCCTCTCCCAGCCTTTCTCTTCCCCTCTCCCACCTCCTTTTCCCAGTGTCCCCCAGTTTTTTTCAATAAAGACAGAGTCAATGTTGGAAGAAACGTTATCTTTATTTTGTACATCAATAAGAAGAGGGGCTAGGGAAGGGTAAGTGGAAGGAGGTGAGGGAGGAATGGGGTACGAGCCCCCGATGGGGAGGACTGGGCTGGCTCTGCGGGCTTCTGGGGGTGGAAGCTCTCCTGCAGCCCCCCAATTACTCCCTCTCCCCAGATGGCAGCCTGCGGCAAGTGCAGCCGGGCTGATGGCCGAGTGGTGTGATGTGCCCAGTGTGGGCACTCAGGGCACTCCAAGCCAGAACTTCTTTGGAAGCGGGGCACCCCTTAGAACTGTGTGTCCGGGGTGGGGGTCGGGACCCTTTAAGCGCAGCCCTCGGCTAGCCTGAGACAGCATCTCCATGCTCTAAGTCCTCCTTTTATGCCCTGCCGGCACTGCTTCCGGCCATCCTTAAGCCCTGTTCAGAGTCCACTCAATGTGGACTTACTAGTTCGAAGTAGCAAAACGCTAGTTCGAACTAGTTTTTAGTTCTAGACGCGTTAGTTCGAACTAGCTTAGTTCGAATTAACTAATTCGAACTAAGTTAGTTCGAACTAGCGCTGTAGTGTAGACGTACCCTGAGAGTTCATTTCCTAATAGGCCATTTCAAAGCAGTTAGATTTACTCCTTTAGACTAACCATACTGTCTGAACAATATTTTATGCCTATTCTAAAATATAATAGGCTATAGAGACAACTCAGATGTCAAGAGTAGATAGTGCTGTCAAAGTAATTTGTCTTGAATAATAGACAGACGGGCATGACTTTGAAGAACTGATTCCACATTTGAATGGGCTTTTTTCATTTTAAAAGCAGAGACTCTTATATTTAAATCCTGTGACAGTGTATATCACTGCACAGTGGGTGCGTTGTGCATTTTATAGAAAAATTAGTTATCATCATCAGGATGTCTGGGAAACGTTTTGACTGCTCTCCAGTCCAGGAGCACCCAGAACAACAGCCTTGACATTTCTGCAACAGCTGGTGCTTCAAACCCAGGTGCTGTCAGGACTGGAGATGAACAAACTGGGTTGGCTTAAGGAACCCAGTGCCTGCCGCCAATCTTCTCTGAAGTTGGATCGAGTTCAGTGATCTTAAAATAAATACTGTTCAGGAAAGATGTTTCAAAGTCGCCTAAGGGATTTAATGCCCAATTCCCATTGAGCCTCCAAATGTCTTACATGGCTTTTAAAACTCCAGCCTTCGTTTTCCCAGGACTCTACCCTTGATGGTGCCAGTAGAACCTGGACAAACCTGGAAGAACCTGGTGACCAAACACCCTGGGGAGGCTGGTCTCAAAGTCTCAACCACATTATATATATTTTTAGAGGGCGTGGGGGAACCACCCAAGAGGGCACCAATTTCTTTTATCTTTCCTCCAACTGGAGATCCCACCATTTGTCTCCCTCCTGTTCCCTTTTTCTTTAACCAAAGCACACATAAGGCTTTGCATTCAGCCCCACCCTTCACCCCATCTCTCCTCTGGCCCCAGTACTTGCCTCATTCCACCCACCCGCCTCATGTTCGAGGTAGGGAGCGAGATTGAGGGCTTGCCCATTCTATCTGTCCAGTACACCAGCTGGGAAGTAGGGTCAGGGAGCAGGGGCTTACCTGCAAGCTCCCATGCTGTGACCCCACTCCCTGGGTGTGCACCTCAGAGGTCTTTGGCCAGAGTGTCCACCATCCCCCGCCCTCACAAGGCCAGCTGAAAGGGGGAGGGGGAGGCAGCCCAATCCCGGCTGCCCTATCTTTCCTCCCCCCATCATTGCCCACCCACCCAGAGTCAGGGACCACCCAGGTGTCCCATCCTAGCTATGCCGTGATGTCCTAAGTCTGTCTCGTCCATTAAGACTGTAGTGTCTTCAGGCAGAGACTCTCTTACTGTGTGTGTGTGGACAGGGTCTGCACAATGGAGCTCCGATCGCAGCTGGGACCATTAGACACTACGGAAATACACATTCGTAATTGATCTCTGCTGTCAGCTGTGGAAAATCCTTCCAAAATCTCTTCTGCTTGTGCGTAGGAACATTACAAGCCGGGGCTCATTTCACAGAGGCTTTTATTTGGGCCATATTTTAATCTTTAGCCGTGAAACTCATGCTAGCTCATGCCTCTTTTTTTCATAACCATAAAGTACCCTGTCTGCCCCCGTGCAATTCATTTGGATTCTCCCCGTGTGTCGCTCAGCTCTTTGGCTCCTGCCTTTTCATTGCTTTCCTCACAAGTTTACCATTTGTCTAGCCAGGACAGTCATTTCCTTTTAATTGGGGCACCTTGATAGATGGCCCATCATCCCAATTAACTGACTGTCCCAATTAAGAGGTTGTATTTTAAATCTTTTCAGACTTTTTTTTTAATATAAAATATCATACTGAGTAAAAGTGAAAGAATAAAGGTGAAATCTACAGCATTTCATCTTTATTTCTCTTCTAACCTTTATTCTGAGGCTTTGTCTATGATATATATATTGACAGCTTCTATATTAAGGGATCCAATATGAGAACTTCATAGCTATATACTTAGATTATAAACTCTCTGAGGCAAGAAAATCTGATCTGTGAGTGTACCGCACCTAGCACCATGGAGCCACAGCCTTGACTAAGCACTCCTAGGAGCCACTGCAATGTGAATAATGGGTGCTGGTAATATTTACCACTCAACAGCTTGCCACAGGCTACATCTGTCACAAGGCAGCAGACTTTTTGCCAATGTTATCACACTTAAGCCACTGTCTTGACTGTCTCTTATGGAGCAGTCATGTCAATACAGATCTTCCAACTAAACACAACGGTTTTTGTGGAGTCAGGGACGATATGTGGGAGGGGCAAATGTAGAATTATAGAATACTAAAACTGGAAGGGATCTTGAGAGGTCGAGTCCAGGCTTCTGCACACATGGCAGAACCAAGCACCATCTAGATCATCTCTATCAGATGTTTATCTAACCTACTCTTAAATATCTCCCGTGATGGAGATTCCACAACCTCCCTAGGCAATTTATGCCAGGGTTTAACCATCCTGATAGTTTAAAAGTTTTTCCTAATGTCCAACCTAAACCTCCCTTGCTGTAATTTAAACTCGCTGGCTATGTCTAGACTGGCATGATTTTCCAGAAATGCTTTTAACAGAAAAGTTTTCCGTTAAAAGCATTTGTGGAAAAGAGCGTCTAGATTGGCACGGACGCTTTTCCGCAAAAGCACTTTTTGCGGAAAAGTGTCCATGCCAATCTAGACACGCTTTTGCGCAAAAAAACCCCGATCGCCATTTTCGCGATCGGGGCTTTTTTGTGCAAAACAAATCTGAGCTGCCTACACTGGCCCTTTTGTGCAAAAGCTTTGCACAAAAGGACTTTTGCCTGAACGAGAGCAGCATAGTATTTCTGCAAGAAGCACTGATTTCTTACATGAGATCATCAGTGTTCTTGCAGAAATTCAAGCGGCCAGTGTAGACAGCTGGCAAGTTTTTCTGCAAAAGCAGCTGCTTTTGCGGAAATACATACCAGTCTAGACACAGCCATTGTTTCTTGTCCTATCATTAGAGGCCACAGAGAATAATTTTTTTTTGTTATGTCTCTTGTCAGTCGTCACTTTTATAGACTAAACAAACTCACTTCTTTCAGTCTTCCCTCATAGCTCATGTTTTCTAGACCTTTAATAGTTTTTGTTGCTCTTTTCTGGGCCTTTTGGGCTTGGTCACATGCCCCTCCCTTAAACTCCAAAGGCAGGCATGGGTCATGTGACCATAGAAGGAAAGAGGAGGGGTCAGACCCTTTCTTCTTCCTGTTCCAGCCACACGGCCTGCTCTCTGCCAAGCACCAGGCAGTGCCTTAGGCAGGTAGCATGGCCAAAGGCTGCCTGGAAGAGTGCCTAGGAGAGGTCAAAGCGCCCTTCAGTCTCCACCAGATAACGTGCCATAGGAAGGGAACAGGGTCCCAGGGTGGTATGAAAACAAGTCACATGGAGGGGTCACATGGGAAGGTCACATGGGGGTACATTTTTCCCCCAGCTGGTGTCCCCTTTATCTCCCTCCCACTGGTCACCTATGCATGGAGTATTTCAGATGGAAGTCAAATCAGTGGGTTTCAATGTTGCAATAAGTTTGGTGCAGGATCATCAAAGAGGGGAATGGGAGCTAACACATGGAACTGGGTGCTCCTGACTATTGGGGTGATCCATGCAGGGCGTATGGAAGGCGACTGATCTGAAGCCTACTGACATCAGTAGAACGACTTCCGCTAGCTTCAATAGCCATTGGATCAGAGCTGTAAGATAGGCATGCAGAGCTGTTACAAAAATGACAGCTGAGCAAGTCGGCCAAATCATGGGAACCAAAAACTTCCCACAGTGAAAAAGCATAAGTAGGTTGAGTGACTCAGTCCCAGAAATCCTCAAAAGTATTTAGGCACCAAAATCCCTGTGAAACCTGAGTATCTTTGAGAATCTGGTCATTGGTGCTTCCAAGTCTCATGGTTTTTTTTGTTTTTGCAAGTCTCACATGACTTGGTATTTTAATAAAGCTCCAGCACCTGGAGTCAAGTGAATATGTGAGACTCTCAGGTTTATTATTTTAAGTATTATTTTAGCCCTCCACAATGCAAAGATAGCCTGAAAATATGACTTTACAAGGCTCCTAACCAAGAAGGCCACAGTTAAAAAAAAAAAACATGTATCCTTTTTTAAAATGTCACAGTCTTTAAGCCAATCTCATGACTTATCAGCAACCTGGCTGATGACTTTTGAATGTGGCATGTTGGCAACAGACACTCTTGATTTTTCTATGCAAGATGAATCAATAGCCATATACAATGGAGCTCCCAGCAGGAGCCGTCAAAAATGAAGAAAAGCAAAAACAAGTGACATAAATTGTAGAACATAAGAGGCTTAGGGAGGGTTGGATTCTCCAGTTCAGTTGCTTTCTGCCAACCAGCCCCCTTCATGCAGTTTGTCATTTAGAGTCACTGTCCACAATATGCAAAACATGCTACTATCCAAGCAGCAGACCAGTGAGGTTTCCCCTAATTAATGAGCAGCATTGCCAGCAGCATGAAGGAGGGAGAGGAATTCTGGTGTGTCTTAGAGAGAATTTAATTCTGCCTTGTAAATAGCCTGGAGATGGCCTTGAATCCGTTATCTGGGATCAAGTCCTTTGTAAGTCAAGCGAAGCATTGGAAAGACCCCTCTCTTCTGTAACACTAAGTGCATCAAAGAAACGGCACACATTTTCCCTAGAAAACAGTACAAAGCAGGTCCTGCCCCTAGAATCTATGTGCAGATGGATCCCCCCACTCCCAGAGTGTCTCCTCCAGTGCAGACCAAGGAGTTGGCTGCCTCTGGTGCAAAGTCCTCCCCTTTGAAAGGTCCCATGGAGAAGTGTTGTGAGTCTGGAATCTCAGGGGTCCCACAGGAGCAGGCTGGGTGAGCACACGTTGGCTCTCCACTACCCCAGCAAAGATTCCCCATGCAAGCAGGACCCAGCCTAGAGCTCTATTATCTTTCCAATGTCCTCCTACTGCAAAGGAGGGAACTTATGTTCAAAAGGAGTCCCTGGTCATGAAGCCCCAGTGGCATCAAGCTGCTGCAAGCAGGAGCTAGTGCAAAGACACAGCCAGTCTCTGGCCTCCTGCAGATCCCCGAAGACCCAAAGAGTTTGGGATTGAGTGTTGCAGAAGCAGTCAGCCTGGCACACATGGAAAGGACGGTGTATTTCCCCTATTGATTTCCCTCCTCAAACGACTCATCCAAACACTGCCAGGGTAGGAAAGATCTCGTTGATATATTCCTGACTCAGGACCACATGGTTAGGGTCTGTGAGCACTAGATGACACACCAAATGAGAGGCGGAGTCTAACCAACAGCTGTGAGATCCAGAGACCAAATCCTGATCTCACGGAGACTGGTGCAAATCCACAATAACTGCACTGAGCCAGGGGAATTATAACCGAGATAGATCTGGAACAAGAAGCCTCTTTAAAAAAAAAAAAAAAAAAAAAAACAACCTCAGAATCGAGAAACCAACCAGAATCAGCCTTGTAGAGAGTACTCCTAGGCATGCAGGGACTGAAGTCCAGGGCTGCCTCTGACAAGCACCTTTCTGCAAATATTTGCAGAGCAACCTTTTCCTAGCTAGAAAGAAAAAAATGTCTCAGCCCTGAGTGTTGGCAAGGAGCGGAGTGCTAGACAAGCGCTGAGTCAGCAGTCTCTGTCTTTTCCCTGGCTGTCTCTGCTCCTGGCCGCTTGAAACAGAATAATGGAAAATACAGGCAGCAAGATCTCTGATAGGCCATCTAGCCCACAAGCAGGGAGGGAATGATGATTCCCATAGCTGACTTCCTCCATTAGTAGAATAGAAGGGCTCCAAACAGGAACAAAGCCATCTTGTGCGAGGTGTCATGGAGTCAGATGTCCAGAAGAGCCCAGGGCCAGTTCTTCAATAGCTAGAACTGGACCCAGACTTTCAAGTGTGCTCAGCTCACATTTAGATCCCTAAATAAGGACCCTGGGGGCTGATTTTTCAGAACTGTGCAGGATCCAGCAGCTCTTATTGTGACATTATAGCACCCAACAGGGTAAGTTCTGCCCGCAGCTGGGGAACTAAGCATCTTTGAAAATCTAGCCCATGTGGCTGATAAAGATTGCTTGTTAGAACCACTTCGCACCATCACCCATATCCTGTTATCACATGGTGGTGTGTTGGACTCCCTCCTTGCTTTCAGGAGCATTAAGCCAGGCTAAGACTGAGCTTTTCAAGTGGCCCAACGGAAAATCAGTCCATATGTCTGAGGAGCATGAGTCAAATCCTGATCCCAATGAAGTCAGTGGAAGCTTTGCCATTGTCATCAGGGCAGCCAGGATTTCACCTACTAAGTGTTTGGTGTTAAATTCCAGAAAATTAAAATGTGTCTTGCTCAGACAGAACCAAGAAATACGTCACAGCAAGGCTGTGTCTACATTGGCACCCCTTTCCGGAAAAGGGATGCTAATGTAGACTTCGGAAATTGCAAATTCCGCGGGGGATTTAAATATCCCCCGCGGCATTTGCATTTACATGGCTACCGCTTTTTTCCGGCTTGCGGATAAGCCGGAGAAAAGCGCCAGTCTAGACGTGATTCTCCGGAAAATAAGCCCTTTTCCGGAGGATTTCTTATTCCTACTTTCAAATAGGAATAAAAAATCCTCCGGAAAAGGGCTTATTTTCCGGAGAATCACGTCTAGACTGGCGCTTTTCTCCGGCTTATCCGCAAGCCGGAAAAAAGCGGTAGCCATGTAAATGCAAATGCCACGGGGGATATTTAAATCCCCCGCGGAATTTGCAATTTCCGAAGTCTACATTAGCATCCCTTTTCCGGAAAGGGGTGCCAATGTAGACACAGCCCACGTGTTTATACCCTGTTTTGTGATATTTAAGTATCCATGCCTGAATGCAGCATTAAAGTAATATGGATTTGTTTGCTATATTTGAAACTTTTGTGCATTAAAGTAACAGAGAAGGCAACAACAATTGACTCAGCTCTTGCAGGTAACAAACTAAGCATATTAGTTCTGCCCTTTAGTAGGGAAGGATAGTCTTGGGGCTAAGCCTGGTGCCCTGGAACCTGTAAGACTTTTGTTCAATTCCTGGTTCGTGTGTGACAAGTCAAGGCTTAATCTAGGGTCCATTGTAGTCTTTCTGCTGGGCTCTTCAGTTTTCAGTTCCTCATCTTTACAATGGGCATAAGAACGGCCATACTGGGTCAGACCAATGGTCCATCCAGCCCAGTATCCTGTCTGCTGACAGTGACCAAAACCAGATGCCCCAGAGGGAGGAAACACAACAGGTAATCCTCATGTGACCCCTCCCGTCATCCATTTCTACACAAACAGAGGTTAGGGTCGCCATTCCTACCCATCCTGGCTAATAGCCATTGATGGACCTAACCTCCATGAATCTATCTAGCTCTTTTTTTAACCCTGTTAAAGTCTTAGCCTTCACCACATCCTCTGGCAAGGAGTTCCACAGGTTGACTGTGCACTGAGTGAAGAAAAACTTCCCTTTGTTGGTTTTAAACCTGCTGCCTATAAGACCCCTAGTTCTTATATTATGGAAACAAGTAAATAATAATGATTCCTTCCTCCTATCCTTTATCTGTGCTTATTTAAGCCATAAGGGCAGGCCTGCTGATGGAGGAAGAGGGGGCAAAGGGAGCAGTTGCCCCGAGGCCCAGTGATGCGAAGGGGCCCCAGGTTTCCAGGCTGTTGCTACTGTGGCAGAGGTGCCAGCCAGAGGTCTGGGCCCTTTAAATCAACATCAGAGCACAGCACAGTGCACTCTGTGCAGCTCTGAAGGCTGGGGTCCAGGCAGTGCTGAGGGCTGGCTGCTCCTGGCTCCACCCCTTCACTTGAGGCCCCACCCATTCCGGAAGTGCAGAGCTGGGATGCTCCCACACACACACACCTTGCCTGGGGCCCGCAGAGACTGTTGTCTCCTCTGTACAAGCTCTTCTGCTAAGGGGCTATGTGTTTGTACAGTGCCATAATAATGCACTTTGCTTGAGCCATAGCTGCTTGTTGCTTAAGACAACGTTCATTTTGCCTTGCGTTATTCTTCAATGTCGACCCAAGTTCATATTGGTGGCTAGAACCCAGTACCCTGTTGCCCACTTGTGTCAGCGCTACCAACTGAGTCATGATGACATAAGGTCTGAGTTATTGATGCAGCTTTCCTAAGAAATGTTCTCTGGTCTAATCAGTTTCTTAAACTACACAAACACAATCTCTGCACCTTGATCAATTATTTAACAGAAAATGATGCACTGAATTAGAAACTAAATATCATTTAATATGCTTCAGGAATTCTAATTAAGAGATATTGCTGTATTGTTAATGAAATCTTTAACTTTGCTGTGTGTTTAAATCTCACTTGAATGTAGATAAGCCAATATCTATATGCTTTCTTTTAATGTCTGAAATTATTTTGCCATTTTAATGTAATCAGTCTTGCTATTTTGCCGAAGTTGTCCTTGTCGGTTATTTGTTTTCTTTCTGTTGTGCAAATTACTCCCTTTTCAAGGTTGTTTGTTTAGTGTCAAGAGGTTATTAAACAAATAGAGCACAATCCTTAAACTAATCAACTCGAAATGACAATAGAGATCAGGAATAATTCAATATTTAAGAGGTTACTTTTAAAATTGATCTGGAAATGTAATGTGTTAGTGTGTGCGTCCCTATTAAACTGAGAAAGTTACAGGGAACTATAGAGGGGCTAACTGCCTATATGGTACAATACTGGGAACCATTTTGTACTGGAAGAGTTGACCTCAGCCACGTTGCTTTTGATTTCCATATTAATGCATTTACGCTTCCAGCTGAAAGGACTTGAATAAAAACAAACACCAACCTTATAAATAGAAGAAGTCGCCTCATGAATCATCGGCCGCTGTGCTGGTCCAGAGTATTTATCAATCACTCAGCTTCTGTCCTGGTGTCCTTACACAGTGCCAGGGTCATGAGCTTGACCTCATATGTTTTACACTCTCTCCCTCTTATCTCCTGCGTCCTTTCTCCAGCTATTTCAAACAAAAATGACAACTTGGCACTAAAGAGACTTTCCGGGTTGCCTGACAGTCAAGGGCAGGCACTCTAAATAGGAAGGAAATGTCTGTGAAGGGCCTGGCACACTTCTGGTGCTACAAGACATTTAATTGCTAGAATATTTGGGCCTGATCCTGCATCCTCTAGACTCAGTGGTCAAATACCCGCTGTTCTCACTGAGCGTCGAATCAGTTGGTATAGCAAGCTTCGTAAGCCATCTTACAGCTTGTGTGTCCTATTACAGGCTCAGTTCTCACCTGCATCTGGGTCCCAAGTGGGGTCCAGAAGAGAAGGGTTAATGTTGCATAAAAAAGCCTCCGCCTGAGCTCACTAGATTTATATACATGGATTTTCTAAAGCTACACCAAACTGTAAGGTCTAAGGTTTTAAACAGCAACTTATTGTGATCCTGGTCAATCTTTGCAATCTGTGTAACTCTCAAACTTACTGTAAACTGCAACTTTGAAATCTTTGTAACATGCAGACACCTTGCTTGTAACTTTCCCTAAACTGCATTCTCCCCTGAGTGAATGGAGAGAGAGTGTGACTGTGAGTGTGTTTGAAGAAGGCTTGGAACAATGGACCACATGGCAATGAGTCATCACAGTATGGGCTTGCTCCCTGTTGGATAAAGAGAAGTCTGGGCATGCTCCCTGATGACAAGGTGAATGAGTCACAGGAGCCATTCAGATACTATAAAAAGAAGAAGCACATATGAGGCTTTCTCTTTTTCCTTCCACCGATCCTGAGAAGCTCCCTTCCAGTGTCTTTCCTCCTGACCAGCTTCCCAAGCCATGATGAGCAGACAGACCCTCCAGGATCCAGATGCCTTGGCTCCTTCTGCAACCTATATGTCTGTGTAAGTGTGTGATTGACTGAGGGCAGGAATGAATGGGTGTGAATGAGTGAATGAATGGAGGGGTGTGTGCTTGCTTGCTTGTCTGTGTGTGTGTGAGAGAGAGAGAGAGAGAGAGAGCGAGAGAGAGTGTTCTATCTTCTTTAGCTTAAACCTTTGGTGGCTGCTTTCTCCTCTTTAGTTTTACCTAGTGGAAATAAACCCATACTAGTGTAACCCTGGGTGGTCTCCAGTGAGAATATTTTTGGGGTAACATTAATCAGGTAGCCAATTACAGCTTCCTGGTTATATGCCAGCCTTGTCTCACTATCAGTTAGTGTCTATCTTATGGCACTTGCATAAGGTCCCTTACGTCTCTGGAGCAGGAATGGGGAACCTCAGGCCCGGAGGCCAATGTGGCCCCCAGTTTGACTGGATCCTGCCCCTGAGGCTCAAGCTCCCCTCTCCCCACACTGGGGAGCCTGTGCTGGCACTCCACCTTCCCTGCTGCCCCACCACACAGCTGGAGCATACAAAATCTACTAGGCTGGGTCCCCCCTTATGTTCTGGTGTGTGAGGGGAATGTGCCGAGTGTCTTTCTCCTTCTCACTCGTGTGCAGCCCCCAGCTGATTTTTCTGTGGATCAGTGGCCTCTGACCCAGAAATGGTTCCCCGCCCCTGCTCTGGAGGCTCAGTGTAGCAGAGGCACCGCAAGGCACCCCATGTGTTGGGATGGTGGGATAGCCATGTTTCCTTTTGCAAGGGGATTGCTCTCTAGCCACTTATGGCCTGAATCCAGCCCCTCTGTGATCAGGCTGGAGAATCTCACCCGTTGTCTTTGTAGTAGAACAGCGGTGAGGATTGTGAAAGGGTTCAAATTTCCAGTTGGAAAACCAAGTAACAAATTCTGTTCTGAGTTACACGGGCAGAGACAGACCCACTGATAGGAGGTGGCAAGGGGGCAATTGCCCTGGGCCCAGAGACTCAAAGGGGCCTGGAGCTCCCAGCTGCCACCACCGCTACTGCAGCAGCAGCAGTGGCTGGAGCCCTGGTGAATTGCCACCAGAGCGTGGCTCTGAGGGCTGGGAGGGAGCATGCCACAGTCTGGGTGGCATTATGGGCTAACTGCCCTCAGTCGCGCCCCTTCCCCCCTCGGTCCCACCTCTTTGGGGGGCTCAGAGCTACCTCCCTCCCCCCCACACACAGACACACATCTTGGCCTGGGACCCACAGTGGCGGAGAACTTCCTCTGCAGTCAGTGGTGTTACTCCGGATTTACACCAGCATACCTGAGAATAGACATTGGCCCCAGAAGCCAGCCTTATCAAAGGGGGGGTGGGCACAGAGGGCAACTGCACGGGACCTGGTGATTGAAAAGGGCCTGGAGTTTCTGACCCCTGTGGCTGTGGCAGCGGCATAAGCCCTTTAAATCACCACCGGAGCCCCATGCCGTGTGGGGCCAGGCAGCACTGAGGGCTGGCTGAGGTAGAGGTGGCACAGTCTGGGCAGCTCTGTGGACTGCTGAGAGGAGGCTAGCCCTAGCCCCGTCCCTTCTACATGAGGCCCCTGCCTCTTCCAGGGGTGTGAAGCCAGCACCCTCCTTGACTTGCCCAAGGGCCTGGTGAGTCTGTCAGCCCCACTTCCTGAAGCCCAGACCTGTCCCGTCTCTTTTATCTGCCCTCCCCACCCCTTTTGCACCACAGTTTTTCTCTCTTCTAAAGAAAGATGTGGGGGGTTTCAAAGATACTCCGTGTTGGCCTAACTCTGCTCCCATTGACTCCAAGAGACCTGATACCCTTGAGTTCTGCGGGGGCAACGTCAGGGCACTACCGAGCACGTATGAAAATCCTTCCAGGAATGTTTTGCTGAGTGTCTTGTTGCAACACTCCATTTCATTCTTTCTCTTCCAGCTCATCGAAGCTATTGTGCTGGCTGGGGGAGGGGAGATTTCTTGTCAAACAACCATATGTCCCTACTCAGAGTCTCTCTCCCTCCTGGTAGAAATGACTCTTGACACAGGAAGAAATTCTGAGAGGAAAGTAAGGGCTATGCATGCAATAGTGCCAATGCCAAGAGTTCAACCATTGTTAGGTCACCAAAACTCATGAGAGTCACTTAAAAATCCTGGGCTTCCCAGCCTTCTTTCCAGCTTTTCTCAGAAAATCTCAGGCACTGGCGCTTTAAAAAAAACATCTAGAATCACCCACACTGGCAACATCGCGTTTCTCATGCAGCATACAACTGACAGGCTGCGGTGCCTCAGTATCATCCATAGTTTCACAGTTCAGCTGCCCAGCTTAAGGTACTAGTAACATTTGACTGAATTCTAGGTTTGTGGAGAAGAAATAATAGCGCTACATCCCTGCATTTATATAGATATTCACAATGTGTATGCACATTGTGTGTATGATTGTGTATGACAAACCTACAAATTAGCCAGCACTCATACTGAATCATCTACCATTGGATGGGTCATTATATTCTTGTGAGAATTACAGGCATTAGCCATTGTTCATGTGCCTTACTCTGCTAATAACAGTTCCTTCACTTCCTAATATGCAGCTTAATCAGCCTAGCACTCCTGATCCAGAAGGCGTCTGGGCAGCTGGAGTTTCTGATCTGAAAGATAGCTTGTAGAAAAGCTGACATGTTGCATTAATGTAAACTATTCCTCCGATCATCATTCTGGGAAAAGATCCTGCAGCCAGACTAGTTATATCGTGGACATGCATCACATGATGTACTGAGTTCTTTCTGGCTTTTGGTTTCTCCTTCCTGCCGTGGTGCTAATTGTTTTGAAAGTGTCATTGGGAGTGTCACTGGCTTTTGTTGATGCTGAAACTGGGGGATATTAATTGAAACAGAACAGCTGATAACAATTCAGGGGATGTGTTTTCAAATTGCCACTTGTGTGCTACCGTGCCTCACAGTTGTACTTTCTTATCACGTAATTATGTGACAAACTGTGTGCCTGAGTCTTACACCCTGTGGGTTTGTTTTAAAATTTCTTACTTCATGAAAAATACTTGCCACTAAATGCACACCCACCATATCGCTTTTGCAGCTGGGGGGGAGGGCAGATGCAACAGTGTCCATTCCTAAGTTGCTCTGTTTCTGGGAGCCCAACAAAACTAGGAAAGATCTTTCCAGTCAAAGGAAGTGTTAGCCCAGTGCTATAAATGAGAATTCCTAAGATTCCCACCTGCCCCCCCTCCCCCAAGGCTTACTCACCCCAATTCTGGGGTTAAGGCCTATTCTCTGGCACCAATCTGGCAGCACAAAGGGGCTAGAATTAGCCCCCTCAGAATAGACCTTGTTCAGTGGGCCTCACAGACTGACATGGAGCTAGGTGTGGGTCTCAGCGACTGACATGGAGGCGGTGTGGGCCTCACAGACTGACATGGAGGCGGTGTGGGCCTCACAGACTGACATGGAGCTAGGTGTGGGTCTCAGCGACTGACATGGAGGCGGTGTGGGCCTCACAGACTGACATGGAGGCGGTGTGGGCCTCACAGACTGACATGGAGCTAGGTGTGGGTCTCAGCGACTGACGTGGAGGCGGTGTGGGCCTCACAGACTGACATGGAGCTAGGTGTGCGTCTCACTGACTAACATGGAGGCGGTGTGGGCCTCACAGACTCACATGGAGCTAGGTGTGCATCTCACTGACTGACATGGAGATGGTGCAAGTGTTCCGTCCACCCCTTGGCATAGTAGGCATGGCTGCAGTGCCCTACATTGTGGCTAGTCTCTGCTTCCCACAATTCCTGGAAAACTAAAGGCTGCTCTAAGGTGCCTTTGAATAGCTTAACATGTGGGAGCACAGAAGTGGATTAAAGCCCTCATTACCCCCTTTCCACACACACCCTGATTCACTCCCCAAGCACAAAAATGGCCTAACTGAGAATCAGGCCCCTAATTTCACACTGTGTGTGGGATTAGAATTCAGTGCTCTAAATACACACAGGCTGTGTCTACATTGGCACCCCTTTCCGGAAAAGGGATGCTAATGAGACACTTCGGAATTGCAAATCCGCAGGGGATTTAAATATTCCCCGTGGCATTTGCATGAACATGGCTGCCACTTTTTTCCGGCTTGGGGTTATGCCGGAGAAAAGCGCCAGTCTAGATGCGATTTTCCGGAAAATAAACCCTTTTCCGGAAGATCCCTTGAAAGTAGGAATAAGGGATCTTCCGGAAAAGGGTTTATTTTCCGGAAAATCGCGTCTAGACTGGCGCTTTTCTCCAGCAAAACCCCAAGCCGGAAAAAAGCGGCAGCCATGTTCATGCAAATGCCATAGGGAATATTTAAATCCCCCGCGGATTTGCAATTCCGAAGTGTCTCATTAGCATCCCTTTTCTGGAAAGGGGTGCCAATGTAGACACAGCCACAGTGATTCACAAACACTGACAGTGTCAAATGCTGCTTTCTTTGTTCCCAAGCTGCCCCATTCACCTCCATAGGCATTCCCCAGCAGGATTGGGCAAAGATTCTTTTCCCCAAGAAGGTCACAGCCGGAAAGCATCTCCCCAAACACTCTGTCCTTCAACCTGTGACAAATGCCATATACCTGGGTGCTTGTACCTGCAGAGAAGAAGTGGGAGGACCAGAGAATCTAGTTCTTTTTGACACACGGAGAAAAGCAGCACCATGGAGCAAGCACATTTCTAGTGCATTTGAGGGGATTACCTCTACTCTGCTCCAGAAAAATGTAATAGTACTTGGGCAGCCTAGCACAGTGTTTAGCTTGAGTAATGAGAAAGGGGCAAGAGGCTGCAGTAGGCTGTAGGGGCAGCAGGAGTGGAGCTGTGTGAATATTTTTAGCCAAAACATTGTTGTGAATTAGTGTTGAATTCACCAAATTTTCTTTGTTGGGGGAAGTGGGTTCAGAAAAGTCCAAATGTTTTGTTTTGATGTTTTTCAAACAATCTTTTGACCTTTGATTCAAAATTATTTCTTCTTCTTCTTCCAAAATTTACATCAATTTTATTTTTCACTTTTAAAACCAACTAAAAAACGGAATGAAAAGTTCTCATTTGGGTTGAATGTTTCATATGACCCGAAACAAAATGTTAATAGTACATGTTAGTTTGAAAAATGTGTCATTTCCGGCTGCCCGTCATAAATTTTTGAAAATTCTTTTGCCAAGACAACCAAACAGAAAGATCAGTTAATCTCGCAGCTCGACACAGGAGGTCTGAATAAATAATCATTATCTGATCTTAATCTATGCATTTATTAACTTTCCATTGGTGCATTCTGGACCATTCCAGAAGAAAAATAAAATAAAGAAAGCCCTTTCATCCTGAATTATTTTGATTTGTGATTAAGGAGAGTAACAAAGAATCTGCCCATAAATCTCCATTGGAGAGATAAAGAACCAAGTATGCAGTTCTCTTTGCAGCACTCAACTTGAATTTACTCACAGCACTGCCCCACAGTGGACAGACAGAGAAACGCCTGATGTTTAATGGTGCAATATATAAACAACATGACCCTAACCTTTCCTCTATACTAAGGTTTGTCCATAAGGGACGGTACAAACTAAGGTGTGAATTTAAACCGATGTAGCTAAAACGGTGTATAACCTCCTGTGTGGACACACTTATTCTGATATTAGAGTGCCTTTTTCAGATGAATTTATGTTTCTTGGGAAGCATAGTTAAAATACAAAAAGCCACTTTTCTATCAGACTATCCTCATCGGATTTCACATCCTTTTAACTATAATGGCAGCAGTTTAACTGGCCAAGCATTCCTGTGTAGACAAGTTATTTTATGCGTAGCTGGGGCAGAGGAGGAAAACAGGAAGAAAGAGGAAGAAGTTTAAGATGACAGTGAGCTTGAGAGATTGGATAATAGCATCTTTATCCCAATGAGATTTTCCTAAAAGTGGAAATTAAATAGCCACTGAAGAATAATCCATGAAGCAGGAAGAAGCAGGAAGTGGCTTTATTTATTTATTTATTTATTTTTACACCTTTGTTGTTTGCTGTTGTGAAAAAAAAGTGCATCAGGAAATCACGTTCAAGCACAAATGGAGAGCAAGACATTGCAAAGAGAACAAATTGTGCTATCTGAGTCTCATCCTTTGTCACAAAGCAGAAGTTAACAACAGTGGTTCATAAATATTAATACTGTTTGTATTGTCTAATCTTTCAAAAATGATTGCGAGTGAATCTATACACCCGCACAAACTGTTTCGCAAAGGACGCTAGATAGTACATGTGTGTCGCCATCAAAATAGTCACAATGGCTGCTGCAAGTGTTTACTTTTAACATAGAATTTGTGCTACAGGTTGAACCTCTCGGGACCTGACTGGTGTCAAACCAGAGCATTTGCCGAACCACAGGAGGTCAGTATTGTCTAACAGCATTACTAACACTTCCAGTGCTTCCTGGGTTCTTACAGGAGTGGCCCGAGGCCGGCTGCGGCAGCTGGCGCCCTAGGCAGAGGTGCAATCAGCGCCCCCGCCTGCACGGCCGTCAATGGCCATGACATCATCACAGGGCGCCCCGGCGCCCCGTGGTGACATCATCTTCAGGTGCCCTAGGCAACTGCCTAGTTTTCCTAGACTCATGGGCCGCCCCTGGGCTCTTAGAAGACATTTGAGGTAAATTAGAGCTAAATAACAGCACAGAACACTGAGGGTGTGTCTAAACTACACCCCTCTGCCAACAGAGGGATATAGATTAGGCACATCGCTATTGCAAATGAAGCGGGGATTTAAATATCCCGCGTTTCATTTGAATAGAAATGGCCGCAGCTTTTTCCCGACGCGGCACTTTACCGGCAAAAAGCGGCAGTCTAGACGGGGATCAGTCGACAAGGAAAGCCTTTTCCGACCGATTCTGTAAATCTAGTTGCACGAGGCATAAGGGATTGGTCGGAAAAGGCTTTCCTTGTTGACCAGTCCCCGTCTAGACTGCCGCTTTGTGCCAGCAAAGTGCCACGTCAGCAAAAAGCAGCGGCCATTTCTATTCAAATGAAACGCGGGATATTTAAATCCCCACTTCATTTGCAATAGCGATGTGCCTAATCTATAGCCCTCTGTTGGCAGAGGGGTGTAGTTTAGACGCACCCTGAGAGCCAGGACTGGTGGCTGGAAACAAACTTTATGGGACCGCAGGACACTTGGCCACACCCATGAGAAAGGGGACATTGGACTAACTAAAATCAGGCTGGACCATGGAAGTTGCCAGACCAGAGAGTGCTGAACTAGAGAGGTTCAACTTATCTTTACTGCACTGATGTGAGTAGGGCATCAGCCTGTGAAAGGTTCAGAGAAGCAAAAGTTCTGTCTACCCACAGTTCATGTCTACAAAAGGCAAATTGGCCAGCATAGCTAATCAAGTGTAGCTATTCCAGAATATGTGGCCAAGGGTGATCCAGGACTTAAATTTTCAGAAAGCCTCTGATGAGGTCCTCACCTTAAGCGGTGTTTTTCAAACTTTTTTTTATCCCTTTCACTCAGCAAGCCTCTGACTGTGACCTTCATAGTTATCTCCAATTTAATTTAGCTATTTGGGAATAACTGCTCTGTGTGGGCTCTCTAGTCAAGAATGAAGTCACTTTTATTCTGAACCAGAACATCCACACAGGGATAGCTAGTATGGAATGTCAATGCTCCAAAATAGCAATGTTAATCCATTTCCCCATGTAGACAACCCCAAAGAGCACAGAGCCATTTCCTTATTTCACCTGCCTCCACCTCCCTACCTCCCACCCCCGTTCAAACAGGAGGGACAAACTTTAGGGGTTACAGATAGATGGGCTTCCCTGCCAGTTTGGTCCCTGGCGTTCCTGCTGAGCCTTCCAACAACGGTGCCATTTATGGCCATGTCTCTTGTGTGGAGATCTGTCCTCTAAAAATGGAGGCCAGCAGCAGTAACATCATCCTATTCTAATCCTATTGCTGGAGGAGACAAAGGGCTCTGTATCCAAAGATCCTGATGGCTGAGATGGGGAGATTTCTGTAGCAGCAATTGCTGTTAATGATTTCAAAACACTTTCCATGGTGAATGTTTCTATTGTCCCCAACAAACGAATGAGAAACTATGGCCTGGTGAGGTTAAATGAATTGCCCCAAGCCACAGAGCTGATAAGTGGCAAAATCAGGTCTGCTGGCTCCCAGTCCCGCCTCTAATCACTAGACCACACTGCCTGGCAGCAGAGAGATCTGCTTCTTAAATAACAACACAAGTCAAAGCACATTATGATCGCATTAAAGCCACAGCAGTGAGGGCAAAGGCACAGTTAATCCCCTGCAGGCTTCCCCACTGCTCCTGCTATCAGGAACCATCAAGCCAGTTATAACTCTAGTCGGCATTTAAAACCGAGGCCTCAGGACCAGTATGTTTTCCCTTGTCTCTGCGGGCAAGGACAACACACTACAAGCACCCAGGGTACAACTGTCACTTCAACAGACTGAACTGTCAGACTAGACTCGAGTTCTGGCCAGCGCTTTGGTCGCAAAACCTGTCTGAAAGAGAAACAAAAGGGGGTTGCTGCAGGTCCTTTGCAGTGTGTGCTTTTCGGGTTTAAATTTCATCAGTAAATGTTGATTAACGTCGCCATATGAACACAAATCAATGAAAAGGTATTTCCACCAATAATCGTCGAAACGGACTGATAGGCAACATAAGAAAAATGATGCTTCAGAACTTATTAGATTTTGATTTAAGGCTAAAATTTTGATACAGTTTGAACCTCTCTAGTCCGGCACCCTGGGGAGCTGACTGGGGCCAAACCAGAGAATTTGCTGAACCACAGGAGGTCAATATTGTCTAGCAGCAAAACCAACACTTCCTCTGCTTACTGGGCTCTTAGAAGACATGTAGGGGTAATTAGAGCTAAATAACAGCACAGAGCACTGAGAGCCAAGACTGGTAGCTGGAAACAAACTTTATGGGACCACAAGAAACTTGGAATATCCATGATAAGTGGCCATCTGGCTAGCTAAAACCATGCCAGAGCATGGATGTTGCTGGACCAGAGAGTGCCAGACTAACCTGTACAAATAATGATGGTTCCACTATCAGCTAGCCATAATAGGGAGAGACACAGCTTAAGGAAGATTGTAATTAAGGTGTTGTCATGCCATGAATTGAGCCTAGCGATCCCAGTAAAGGACTGCATGGTGCTCTCATTGACAAAGCGATCCCTGTGCTGCTCCTGTAACAGAGACATTATGTGAAAGGTTCTGTGGTTCCATTGCTGGAGGAGACTACGTCTAGACTACATGCCTCTGTCGCCAGAGGCATGTAGATTAGGCTACCCGACAGAGTAAAATGAAGCGGCGATTTAAATAATCGCCGCTTCATTTAAATTTACATGGTTGCCGCTTTGAGCCGACAAACAGCTGATCAGCTGTTTGTCGGCTCAGCGCGATAGTCTGGACGCTCCCCTGCCGACATCAAAGGGAGCTGTCGACAACCCAGGTATGCCTCATCCCAGGAGGCATACCTGGGTTGTCGACAGCTCCCTTTGATGTCGGCAGGGGAGCGTCCAGACTATCGCACTGAGCCGACAAACAGCTGATCAGCTGTTTGTCGGCTCAAAGCGGCAGCCATGTAAATTTAAATGAAGCGGCGATTATTTAAATCGCCGCTTCATTTTACTCTGTCGGGTAGCCTAATCTACATGCCTCTGGCGACAGAGGCATGTAGTCTAGACGTACCCTCAATGTGACAGTGAGACTTGGAGAGTCAAGAATCTCCTGTTTATATGTTCTGCTTAAGCTGCTATTTGGACAGTCCATGGTTTTCCAGTCAAGTAAGGCCTTGATGGAGCCAAACACTTAGGCATAAGCTCAATTTTGCATGTGAGTATTCCCATTGAAATCAATGGCTCTACGTCTGTATTTAAATTTTTTGCTGGGAGACGGCCATAAGACTACTCCAACTTAAGTAAAGGACAAAACTGCCAATGGCAGGAAGATCCAGGCCCTCAATAACTTATAAAAAGTTACTTAACTACATTTTCCCCTTCAGCTTTTTTTGGCTCCTGGCACACATGTTTGTTTTCTTTGTTAATCAGCTGATGACACACACCACTAAAACCCTCTGCTAAATGTGCACATTTCATTTGAAACTGCCTGGAGGTGTTTAATTATGGCTCAGCTCTAGCATACACAGACACTGCTTTGGCATCTTATTTTTAAAAAAATGTATCACCGCTCTATATACATTTAGTGTGACATCAGTGCTCATTTACTGGATGGTAGCAGGGTTAACACAGTGACTCTTCAGTTCCCAGCTGCTGTGATTAAATAGAGGTGTTCTTGCAGACACCTGCCCTCCTCTTGTAATAATTAGAAGTACAGATTTGCCCCAGTCATAAGTTCAGTGGTGGGAAAGTGATTACAAAATGTTCCAATCACATATAATGATGGTAACAGAAAAAGATGCAAAAGGAAGACAGAGGCACTAAAACAGGCCAAATGAAAACACCAACTGCTATAATTCAATGACTGTGACAAAACCATGTATTTCAAGCAAAAAAAAAGTGTAAAACTAAAAATCAGTAAACCAAAAGTGGTCTGTCAAAAATTAGGCCTAATGCTATGCACCCATCCCTCCTTTGAGGGTACTTGAGCTCTTTAAAGGAAAATGAAAGAGGGATAAAAACAAACCAAGGCTAACAAAAAAACAAGAGATGGGAAAGGGACAAGCTTCACCATCAAAGTTGCCCCTCCTCCCCCTCCCCCTCCCCCGCCCCCCCCACAGCTCTTAGGATCCAGTGTGATACCATTGGACCTTTGTCATCCAGAGCCCAAGAGAGATCTTGACCGGATCAGGCCAGATTGGCAGACCTAGATGGCATTGCCACCTCCACTGGCTTCTCTAAATTCTGTTCTGGAACATGAGGACCCCCTCCTGGTGTGTCCTTTTCCTTCCCCACTTTCTTTCCTTTCCTATCTCTTGTCTTTTTTCTTCAATCTACTAAGGCCAGGTCTCCACTTGACCTGTAAGATCAGGTTAATTACGCAACTTCAGCTATATAAAATACATAGCTGGAGTCAGCTTAGCTTAAGCCAAGTGTGGCGCCATCTTCACAGATGGAGGCTGATGGGAGTGAATGCTCCCAATGGCTTCCCTTACTCCACACAACCGCTAAGAGTACCAGCACCAACTGGAGCTGCCCTCAGCATTCAATTTAGTAGGTCTTAACTAGACCTACTAAATCGAATGCCAGAGGATTGATTTCTAGTGCAGCAAATGAAGATGTGGCTTAAGAGCGTGGCTTAGCCTTTCAATGCTGCTGTAAGCCAGTGCCCAGAGAGTCAGTTAAAAGCAATGCCCAGTTCTGGTACAAGTTTGCCTGCATGGCTAATAAGACCATGTGATGGGCCTATGGTTCTCTGGCAGTGATAGACAACACCAAAGCCAGAAGCTGTATTTTCTATTGTTACTGTTCTTTTCTTTCCCCCTATGTTTGTGTTTGCCTTGTCTTGCCTTTTAGGAAACAGAACTGGACCTTAACAACAGCTTCAATCCATTGAATGAATGTATTCTATTTTCCCATCAAATATAGTTAGTACCACCTTTAATAGTAATAAAGAGACTGTCAAACAAGGAGGGTGAGGGTTGCTTTCTAGCAATTCTTTTCAGCAACAGGGGAAGGGAACAAGGGATATTGTTATAATAAATGCCTGATTTAATACTTTACACTGTAAATGTTTTAATTGCTTTAATACAGAACAGAAACAATTAATGGTCTGTTGCCATGGTACAACACCAGCTGAGGTCTCTGTAAACCAAACCTGATGCTTGTTTCAGTTTCCTGCTGGCTAGTTACTGGGTTCACTTAAGGCCTTTGTGAGCGTAACTATTCCATCTAAATGAATACAACACTCCCAGCCGGCCAGTCCCACACGCTCCCTGCAGCTAAGTCCAGGAGGCCTGCTTGGGTCCAGGAGGAAGTTCAGACCTTTTTAATTCCCCACAGCTTATCGTCACTTGAACTTCAGTGCTAGTTGAAAGAGAACTTGTGTTGCAGATGCTAAGTGTATAATATCTTAACACATGGAAAAAGAGAACTGAACATTGGTTTGGCATTCCAGAGCCAAGATAAATTGATTCCTGAGTTCCCTCTCCCTAGGCTCCCTATCGTCTCTGTGCTCTTTCCTTCTCCTTGGATAGAGAGCTTTATTGTGTTGCTTGCTACTCCTGCTGCTCTGATCACTCCCGTTCATTCTGTTTGGCTCTACCCGGACATGTTTTTCACCTGGCTGATTTTGGTGCTGTCCAAAAATTTTAGAGCACAGTTGAATATGCACCAAATACCCAGTATGAAATAACTATATAGCTCTGGGGCTCAAGCTCCCACCAAGAAATATAGGGGGTCCCCAGCACCTGTGGGGATGGATTAATCTATTTTGGGTCCCTTCTCAGCCTCTTCCCTCCAAGCTCCTATCCATGCTCCACCCTGAGGCCTCACCCCTCTAGGCCTCTTCCCCCAAGGCCCTGCCTACCATCCTGCCCTAGGACCCTGCCCCCACTCAGCTCCTTCTCCTAAGGCCCTACCCCTGCCCGGTCTCCCCCTCCCCCTTTCCCCCACCTCCCGCACGCCCTGCCCATTGCTTGCATGGAGGAGAGGGGATGGGCAAAGGAAAGTCAGTGCCTGTGTATGGAGATGTACCTGGACTTTTCGTTGTTTAGTTTAGTTGGTCCAAACTTACCTGGAATCGTTAGACATGCCCTGCCCCAACCATTGCACTAGGTAGGAACAATCACTCTTTGAAGGCTGATGTGGGTCATCGCTTTGCTCTATGGACCAAAAGTGGAGACTCACTGGACTAACAACCATTTTTGTCTCGATCTTTCCTGCTTTCTGTGCTGAGGGACGGGGCGGGGGTGTCTCAAAATGCCACTTAGTATGCAGCCTGTTACTATGGTCCATTGAGCATAGTATGAATGAATATTATCGTAAGCTACAGTCAACCGCACAGGGGGAAAGCTTGATCCCTTTGAAGCCTTTGGCAGCTCTGCCATTGACTTCAGCGGGCAGTGACACTGGAACAATTTTTAAGGTGGGGGTGCTAAGTTGCACCCTCCCTTACCTCAGTCTGTGCCCTTCACCATTCCACACTGGGCCCATGGCTTGGGGTGGCTGCAGAGCCCTAGCTCAGGGTCAGGAACAGAGCCTGGCAGTGGTGGGACCCCAAGCTAGGACCCCAGGGGGCAGCAGAGGGGACCAAGAATGGCGCCCCCCAGTGTGTTGCTGACAGCTGGGATCCAGGTGGCAATGGAGGCCCCGGGCACAGGCTGGCAGCCAGGACACTGGCATGGGGCCACGCTGGCCACAAAGCCTGGAAGCCCAACCTCCTACTTCCTGCACCTATGTCAGCAGAGCCAGGACTTTTTCCACTGTGGTCAAACTAGTGCAACCCCCTTGCACATTCAATATGGTGGTTTGCATTTCCCACAAAGGCCAATATAAAAGTTTTAAAAAATGGTACCCATTTGCCTCCTTTCCAGGCTGTGAAATTTCACAAAGGAACGCAATATTCTGTCCTACTTTCTTTCCACTGACAGGTGCTTCATTCTTTTTTAACCCTGCCGAGAGCCCGTGTGAAGAATGCTATTACTGAAGTGTTCGGAGCTGTACCAGCAAAGTCGATCCCGGCCTCAAAGAGCTTCCAGGCCAAAGGCCAGGCACAGCTAAGCCAAACCATAACGGAGCATGCAGAGGGGCTGTTAGCAAAGATGGTTAAATAGATACACTGGTGTGGATTTCATCTTCTCTCCTTTCTTCCTCACTGGAACACAGCTGCTGCCGAATGCCACCAGGCCTAATATTTAGGCGCCTAGAAAACCGCGGATTCACAAAGCCTGAGGTAGGCATGTAAAAAAGGGGGCAGAGATGAGCACCCAGTCAGGACAGGCTTCACAGCAGCCAGCATGCCAGCTGACTCCTGGCTGAACTAGCCAAAGATGAGGTGCTGAAGGCTGTATGCAAAGCCCTGTCCCACTCTCCGAGCTATCCCCTATGGTCAGGCTGCGGGAGAGGCCTCCCTCGGTTTGGAATTCTCAGCTGCCAACATGCAGGGTTTATAGCTTAAGCCCAGTGGTCAGGGCACTGGACCGGGATGCAGGAAACCTCCCGGCTCAAGGCCACTCCCTGCCTGAAGGAAGGAAGGATTTTGCACGGGGCTGTGCCGGGGCTCAGCTGAGCTCTCTAACCACTAAGTTGTCGGGCTCAGCTATTCTGATGCAGGGCTCATTTTGCCTCTCCTGCTATAGCAGTTGCACCGAGGGGTAAGTAATGAACGTCTCGCTGGGCCCGAGAGAGAGCGAGCATGCCGGAGCATGATGCTGTCGCTTAGAACTGGCGTGTGGGAGCCCCCAGAACTGGCCCCCTGCTGCAAGGCCTTTTAAAGTGATTTGGCTACAATACAACAGGAGAGACGGCGGGAGGCCACGACAGACTATCCAACAGCTCTGTGACTAGCACCCTCCCCTGAGCATTCTGCAGCAGCTCCTTATGCAATCCCTTTGCCCCCCCTGGGCAGAGCAAGGACTCGAAGCAGGAACCTCCTGCATCCTAGCCATTGGGGTTTAAGTTAGGAGAATCCTGCCCTCCCCGGATAAGTGTGTGTAAGTTCCTGTGTAAGAGGAGCCCAAGCTGACAGGCAGGCTCTGATTCCACCCCCACAAGCCAGTTCGAGGGAGGGATGCCTGTCATCACCCAGCCTGTGCATCACCCTGGGGCCTAGGAGTCCAGACCCCTGGGTGCACAGAGGAAAACACATAGGTGCCTACAGCACATTTACTGCAGACATTGCAGTGCTGCTGAGCACGCTGAGCAGCTCCTGAGCATGTCGGAAGCAGCCAAGTGAGGGTCTTGTGGCTCCACGGGGGCCTGATTCTAGGATTTAGGCAGCTGAATTGGCGGTCAATCCCTGTGAGGCTGGTGCTCACTTGAATCCCACCAATGCCCCCCTCCTCCCCCCGTCAAATCACAAATTCAATCATCCACTCGAAGGAAGGAGCCAGTATTACAAACCAGCCCAGGAGCAGGGGGAAGGAAAGGACATTGTTATTTAAGATCCTCTTCAAAGTGAGCCGGCTATGCAAGAAATAGATTAGCCAGGTGCATAGTGAGCTTAGCAATGGTCTGCTACAGCGGGAGTCACTGTGCTGGTTTGGTATGACATGAATTTCTCATGCAATCCAATCGGATTTCATTTCCCACTGATCTCATCGCAGAGTCTGTGACTGCTGCGCCGGGGAATGCCAAGCTGGAGGTAGTCAGGAAAGGCGCGTACCCCTCTGTGGGGGTCACCCTCCCTAAGTGCTGCTCAGCGATTCGTTTGTCGCCTGAAAGCATTTAGTACCAACCCCGGGCTTAAGAGAGGGCAAGCCAGCAGCTCCACTGTAAGCCCCATTTTGCAGATGTAAAGTTTTTAATACAGAGAACTTGGTCTGAGATAAGGGCTGTCCAAACAATTCTGACTGAAAGAGAGCAAAGCCCCCACGCCCCCAATTCCCCAACGTTTCAAATGAGCTAAAACTTTTACACAGCGGTTAAAAAATCGTGGCAAAGCTTGTTCAGTGGGGAAGATCTAGATGGGATAGTAGGCAACATGATTTTACTAGGAGGGTGGTGAAGCACTGAAATGGGTTACCTAGGGAAGAGCAGGAATCTCCATCCCTAGCAGTTTTTAAGTCCCAGCTTGACAAAGCCCAGGCTGGGATGATTATTTGGGATTGATCCTGCTTTTAGCAGGGGGCTGGACTTGATGACCTCATGAGGTTTCTTCCAACCCAATGATTCTATGATTCCATGAACTTTCAATAAGGTCAGTGGGTTCTGCATGCCAAGGAAAACTTGTAATTGTTTCCAGATCCAGATTTTGCAGGTGATAAAAGTTTGGCAAAAGCTTCCCACTTGGGAGGCAAAGTTACCCCCTTTCAGATTGTGACCATCACAAACACAGATCGTAAAGATTTGGAAGGAAAGCACAATACAGGAAGTTCAACAATTTGGTATAGAAGTTGCCATAAGCTTCTGAAACGTTGGACATGTTCCAAATTTCAGATACCTACTGACCTAAGACAAGCATATGGTCACTTAGGCATTTCCCTGGTTCCTTTACTGTCTCGAGTGTGCATAGGGACTTTTTTACCTTATGCTCATTTATTTCCGTTTTTTGCAGGGAAGCAATTTACATTTCATATCCCTCAGCTAGATGATGAACATACCTTATAATTACCAAACTGTTTTGCACATTGCTCCCCAGAAAGGCAGGTTAATATAAGTGTACTTTTCAAATATTCTTGTTACTAGTTTTCAAACAGGAAAAGAAAGGAGAGACGGGAGGAGCTGGAAACATGTAAGGGAAATTGTGTTTCCCTTAAAGTTGCATTAAAATGCTACGGGAAGTGAGAAGAACACCCTTGATGCTGCATTTGGTTATATGCTGCATATGGATTATAAGGACAGTAATGATGATATTGACCCTGGTGCTTTCTTGAGCAACAGTTTCTCAAGAAGAAGCAAAAGTGGTGATCCAGAAGGAACCACTGTGGGGAAATCAGCATACTGCACCGCTTTAAAGCCATTGTGTGCATATGATGCAGGTATGACTAGGTCATGCACTTAAAACTATCAGCTAGTATCCTGTGGTGTATCCGGAGGGATGCAAATGATACTTCAGCTCCTGATAAACTTTAGCATTGATTTTTGGAGGTGTACTACAGGGTCCAAAGAACAATTTCAATAGTAAGTCATCACCCCAACACATCCTTTTTCATCTGGCCCACTCACTCCACTGTAAGGCTATGTCTACACTAGCTCAGTAGTTCGAGCTAGGTAGGCAAATGCGGGCAACTGGGGTTGCAAATGAAGCCCAGGATTTAAATATCCCGGGCTTCATTTGCATCTTCACGGGCGCCGCCATTTTTAAATCCCCCTTAGTCCGAACTCCATGCCCGCGGCTAAGCTGGGAAACTAAGATGGATAAGTTAAATAACCAGCCCCAAATCACAGTAGATCCAGGAAGCCTGGTCCCCAGTCCTATGCTCGTACCAGTCACCATGCAGCATATCCACTGTGTTGTTTGTGCAATCCCATGAGGTATCATAAATGACCGAGCCAGAAGTACTACAGTTTAAGTTGACTGTGCAAACAAATCACCCAGAGTTCAGCAGCACTGTTCATAGATCTTAATGCCAGAAGGGATCATTATAATCATCCAGTCTGGCCTCCTGTATAACACAGGCCATAGTATTTCACACAAGAGTGAGTGAGGCAACAAATACACAGCCAGATAGCTAAGAAAATCTGTGACTGAAAAAATAAAATAGCATCCATATTTACCAGGCAGCTTCTCTTTTTTTATTGCCCAGGCAGGTAGGCTGGTAAATCAAATATGAAGAGCAACTTAAACTGTTCAGTTTGAGGCAGATGTTCATAGACTTAGAGGTCAGAAAGGGCCCATGATGATTATCTGGCTGACATCCAGCTTATCGCAGGTCACAGAACCTCAGCCACCCACTGGTGTAATAGACCCCTAAGCTCTTACTCAGTTACTGAACTCCTCAACTCATGATTTCAAGACATGTCAGGAGACGCCACCATTTACATTGGTTTAATCCTGCAGCTAACATGTGGCCCAGACTGCAGAGCAAGGCAAAAAACAAAAACCCACCGTCTCTGCCAATTTGACCCAGTGGAAAATTGCTTCTCAACCCTAAGCAGGTGGGCAAGACCCACCACCCAGGCACATGGGACTGTATTCTCTGTTGTAACTGAGCCTGGGTCTACACAAAGGAGTTATTTCAAATAATTCCCCTTATTTTGAAATAACAAGCAGAACGTCCACACTACCAAGACTGTTATTTTAAAATAAGAGATGGTTACAGGCAGTCCCCGGGTTACGTACAAGATAGGGACTGTAGGTTTGTACTTAAGTCGAATTTGTACTTAAGTCGGAACTGGCATCCAGATTCAGCCGCTGCTGAAACTGACCAGCGGCTGACTACAGGAAGCCCGAGGCAGAGTTGCTCTGCCCCGGGCATCCTGGAATCAGCTGCTGATCAGTTTCAACAGCAGCTGAATCTGGATGCCTGGGACAGAGCAGCTGGGGCGCTGCCGGGTAGGTCTCCGCAGTGCCGCACCTCAGCGCTACGGGGACCAACCTGGCAGCACCCCAGGTGCTCTACCCCAGGTGTCCCCAAGTCAGCTACTGCTGAAACTGATCAGCGGCTGATTCCAGGATGCCCGGGGCAGAGCAACTCTGCCTCGGGCTTCCTGTAGTCAGCCGCTGGTCAGTTTCAGCAGCGGCTGACTTGGGGACGCCTGGGGCAGAGCAGATGGGATGCTGCTGAGTTGGTCCAGTAGCGCCGCTCCTCGGCGCTACTGGACCAACCCAGCAGCACCCCAGCTGCTCTGCCCCAGGAGTCCCAAGAAAAGCCTGGTCTGCTGGGGGGGGGGGTCGCACTAGCTGCGCCCCCCCCCCCCACCCAGCAGACCATGGAGACGCGGGCGGCGGGACCGAGACGCGCCACAGTCCCGACGCCCAGGTCCTCCGTGGCTTTGCTCCGCATCTCCCTGGTCTGTTGGTCCCCCCTCCCCCAGCAGACCAGGGAGACGCAAAGCAGCTTTTCTCGCCCTGGAGGACGAGGGCAGCGGGACCTCGGCGCGTCTGGGCAGTCCCACCGCCCACATCCTCGGGGCGAGAAAAGCCCCGTTCGTAAGTGCGGAGTAACTCGGGGACTGCCTGTATTTCAAAATAATAACCCCTGCTTTCCAAGAAGAAGAATACTTATTTCCTAGTGTAGATATGCCCCCAGAACCCTGCTCATCTAGTCTACGTCTAGACTACAGCTTTTTTTCAAAAGGAGATACGCAAATTTGGTGCTAATTTGCATATCTTCTTCTGATCGCTTTTTCGAAAGATAAAGTAGTCTGGCCGCATGGGGGTTTCAGGAAAAAAACCTTTTTCGAAAAAACCATGTAAACCTCCTTTTTTTAGGAAAAGCGTGGTTTTTTTTAAAGGGGGGGGTCCAAAAAAAATGCATCCAGATTACTTTCACTTTCGAAAAACCTGCTTTCGAAAAAGCATTCGGAAGAAGATAAATTAGCGCCCAATTTGCAGAGCTCCTTTCAGAAAAAAAACGTAGTCTAGACGTATCTCTAGTGTCCCATCACCAGCCACTGGAGATATTGGTTAAAAGACTTCTGGTTAGGTTGACTACAAGCCAAGATGAATTATTTGTTACTTGCCATTTAAGGTCCACGTAAGAAAGTAACACTTGGTGATCCTATTCGTACAGTAATAGGGAGAAAAACAGACAGCGTTTAGTCAGTGGAAAGGAGTTATTGCACGAATTTTCAAAGGGAAATTAGTTGAGACACCTATCAAGCATTCTGCCATTAGACTTCAAAAAGAAGGCAGTATTTTGGATTTCTGCCTCTGCTTCTCCAATAATATACATTCTTCTTCACCTAAGGTTTATATGGGGCTCACAGTAGTTCTTTCCATGTTTCACATCATTAGCTTTTTTATATCGTGATTTTATAGTGTAAGAAAATGATATTCACCGGTTAATTCAAAGGCATTTATTTGGATTTGGGCTCCTCTGCAGTAAAAGAACAGCCATCCAATGCTTTGGGGCCCTACCAGAGGTGAAAGTAAGAGGGTGCACCCTGGTGCACAGCGGCAGCAAGAGTTGGCTGAGTTGTGACAAAAGCCAGCAGGGAGCTATTTAAAGAGCTGGCAGGGACCGGAGTTGCAATAGGACAGTACCTGTAAAAAATGTTACTTTCACTGCTGAGCCCTACACTTGCTTTTAAAAAGCAAGCAAAGTCTGTGAATTCACAGACTCACCAGTCACCCAAGATCCAATCAAATGACTCAGTGACAGCATTACAAAAATTAACCAGCCTGCCAATGCTCCAGTACAGTCACACACTTAACAAGTCCTGAATCCACACCATTAAAGTCAATGAGAACTTGTCCATTGACTCCCAATAGGGTAGGGCCAAGCACGGCACATTAGCCAATAATCTTCTCCTTATAGCTCAGAGAGAAGAAATGGCCTCACCGCATGGCCCGAGACAAACGAGGCTGAATAGGCAAATCGCCTTAACGAAAGAATCAAATGTAAATAAACTTCACTGTGGCTATGTCTAGACTACATGGCTCCGTCGATGGAGCCAAGTAAAATAGTTTATTCGGCATAGGCAAAGAAGTGGGGATTTAAATAATCCCCACTTCGTTAAAATAAACGTGGCCGATGCGCTGTGCCAATGATCAGCTGATCCGGCAGAGCGGGGCAGTCTAGACGCGTGTTTCATGAAACGAGGTTTACCTGAGCTGTCGACAAATGCTTCCCTTGTCAACCGCGGCACGTCTAGACTGCCTCACTGTGCCGGATCAGCTGATCATCAGCACAGCGCGGTGGCCATGTTTATTTTAATGAAGCGGGGATTATTTAAATCCCCGCTTCTTTGCCTATGCTGAATAAATTATTTTACATGGCTCCGTCGACGGAGCCATGTAGTCTAGACATAGCCTAGTCATTTACCCTTCTCAATGAGACCGGGGTAAAATGGGGTAGTGTCTTTTCCTGAGCTCTCTTTACCTCGAAAACTTGTCCTCTCACCAACAGAAGTTGGTCCCATAAAAGATATTACCTTCCCCCCTCTTCTCCACTGTCTCTAATATTGGGGGACTGACATGGCTGCAACTGCACTGTCTCTTCAGTGAGATATTTAGGTGACTATATTGTTCCTTGTGTGGGAATAATCTGCACATAGGCCTACGAGGACCCCCTCACTGAATTTCCCTGGTTTACAGCTTCAATCCACCTGAGAGAAAGAAGGGTATCAAAAGTGGTGCCACACGACCAGCAATTGCCCTTCCTGCCTCTCCCCCCTAAGTGGAGGGTTTCACTGTTAGAGGCAGTTGACATCTAAATTGATGCTGCATCAGGAAACACCAGGAATCTCCACAGGGGTTGATAGTGCCGGTGGGCTCTCCTCTGTCTCATCCCCCATTGCAACCTAAGCTGTAGAACCAGGTTTCCCCACAAAAAGGCCTCCACTGAGTGTGGAGAAAAGGCTGGGGCAGCAGTCCCCCTCTCTGCCGGATCAGCCTCCTCTGACAGAGCTCCTGGGAGGTACGTAGTCCTGATGGTGTCCTGCATTGGGAATGAGTTAAAAATAGAGTAACTGATCACACCTTAGGTCCCAGGGTGGGGAGATGTTTCTTTTTCCATTTCATCTGGAATTCTGCCTGATAATATTTTTAAAAGCAACCCAGTATAAAGTTGACACAGGACGGACTCTATAACTGCGTCTACACAGCAGGGCTTAACTCAAAATAAGCTATGCAAATTGAGCTATGTCAATTGCATAGCTTATTTTGAAATTGGGAGCACCTACACCGCACTTATTTCGAAATAGAGCACTCTTCCTCCGACTTCCCTTACTCCTTGTACAATGAGGGTGTGACGTAGTGGGGGTACCTGGCTGGTTTCTATGCTGCTGGCTCTGGGGTAACCCCCACTGGCTGCCGTGGGTACCACGACCCAGCAAAACAGGATGAGTCACTATGCAAACCAGTGGCCAGACACCCCCATGGAGAGGAACAAAGGAAGGTGGAATGCTGCCCTGGCTGGGGGCAGGGCTGGAAGTTAGTTAGTGGGTTGCTGGCTGGAAGCATGGAGGAGAGCCTAGGGGAAGGGGCTGGAGTTTAGGGGCCCAGTCTCCCCCATCTCAAGGGGGCTGAGGCATCCTAGCCCAGCTGTGACCAGACTACATCTGTGCTGTGCTGTATCCTGGAGAGGCAATAAACTTCCTCTATTTCACCGGCTGGTGCAGTCTGTTTGTGCCATTTCGGGGTGCAGGAGACGGAGGACCCCCAACGCGCCGTCACAGAGGGTTACAGGAATCAGAGTAAGAAGTCCTCCACCTTGACAGTATTTTGACATTATTTCAAAATAATGCTAGTTATTTTGAAATAATGCTGCTGTGTAGGCGTACCCTATAGGCCCGAGCGTATAGCAGATCGGCCGGCTTTTGCACAGGTCTCTGATTGCACATTGACAGCGAATGCTTTGTTAACACTGGGTGCAGCACTGTGATTCACTCAACCTGTAAAGGTTTAACTGGGATTAGTGTAGTAGTTTTACTATGCATAACAACATCTTCTGGCGACGTTACAGCGTAGGCTGTCAATACGCAATAAGAATGCTATGCAGTGTAAAATACGGAGTTGTGGGAATCGAGCGGATTTTTGCATATTAATTGCACACACACACAAAAGGCATAAGAACCTGTTGGCTTAATTAGCTCTATTATTTCACATATAAATAGCTAAATGACATTGCTATCGCTCTCATACATGATGCTTCCTTTTCAAAGTGACACACTAGAGCCGTGGTCACCAACCAGTAGATCGTGAGCTACCGGTAGATTTCAGGGGCTCTAAGAGTAGCTCTTGAGCCCTCTCTGAACTGCGCACCTGCGCAGTACATTTACATTAGATTTCCTCATTTGAGGAGCAGCTACTCACTGAGCAACAACACAGGTGAGTAGCTGCGAGGAATGGTGGGAGCTGGGAGGTCAGGAGGGCTGAAACACCCCAGCCAGCTGACTGTGGCTTTCACAGCTGGAGCTAGGCGCAGCCTCCCTGGGCTGAGCACAGGGCAGCCGGGCTGGAGGGAAGAGAAGCAGCTGCCCAGCCAGTTGGCCACGGCGCTCAGCCAGGGTGCACCACGCTCCACGTGGGCTGGCGCAGAGGAGAAGCTGCCTGGCCTGCAGGCTGTGGCGTTCAGCCCAGAGAAGGCTGAACTGCGCTCCAGTTGAACCGCACTCAGCTTGGTGGCACCCTGGCTGAGCACCATGGCCAGCTGGCCGGGCAGCCGCTTCTCTTTGCTCCAGCCCGGCTGCCCTGCGGTCAGTCCGGAGGGAGCGCGGGTCGGAGGCTTCCCTCCGTGGCTGGTGTAGGGAACTCCCTGCCCCCAACCTTGTTCCCTCTCCTCTGCCCCAAACTTGTCCCCCGCCCTCTTGGTTCCCTGTTCCCTCTCCCTTGCCCCCCCGGCCCCGCTGCAGAAACCTGCCCCCCCCCCCCGCAGAAACTTGTCCCCTGGAACCCTGCCCCCCCTGCAGAAACCAGTTCCTTCTGGCACCCTGTCTCCTACTACAGAAACCTGTCCCCCTGCTCCCCTCTGCAGAAACCTGTCCTGGCACCCTGCCCCCTCTCCCCTGCCCCCACTGGCACCCTGTTCCCTGCTCCAGAACCCACTAGCACCCCTCCCCAGTACTGTGTCCCCTGCTCCCAAATGACTTTTCTATGACCCCTGACTCAAGGCAGGTTCCCTGCTATTATCATAAATAAAGACAATGAAGAAACTTTTTGTGTTTAACATAGTATTCTATTTAAAAATGAAGCCTGGCCAACAAACCCTCCAGTTGGGGCCAAGCCCCCATCTGGCCACAACCACTCCTGCACTCCCCCTTCCCCAGACCCTAGATCTGAGCCTATCAAACACTGGAACCTCATGCCCTCAGCCCCTCACATACCCCAACCCAAATTCCTGCACCCTCACATCCGCAAGCCTGTGGCTTGCTTAGTATCCCAACACTGCCCAGCCTGGAGCCCCCTCCCCGAGCCAGTGTCCCCTTCTCCACCTCCTCCTGCATCCAGATTTCCTCCCAGAGCTTGCACCTCTCACCCCTTCCCACACCCAAATCCCTCATTCCCACCCCAGAGCCTACACATCCTGTCTCAACACAGCAAGGGTCCAGCTAGACTGCAGGAGATTTTCAGGATTCTGGAGATATCCCAGAAAAACTCTTCTGCATCCAGGATTGCGTTTGTTCTTCCGCTTTTTTAGTGGAAGAGCAAACAGGCTCTTTTGGTCACCCCTATATTCCTCTTTCCACAAGGAATAAGGTGGCTTCCAAAAGAAGGGTTTTTTTCTGACATTTGGTCAGTGTAGACAGGCCAAATGTTGGAAAAACCTCTTCCTGCAGAAGAATAAAAAATAAATAAAAAATAAGCAGCAGTATAAGGATTGGGGATAGCAAGTGATGGAGAGGAGGAGAATAGAGAGAGCGGGGCTTCAAGGAAGGGGCGGGGCGGTAGATCTTGGCTTGGTCTGTCATTTAAAAAGTGATCATGGGTGTAAAAAGGTTGGAGACCACTACACTAGAGTATACAGCCCAAGCCCCTCACTGGACAAAGCAATGATGCACCAATGCTCTCAAAAAATTCGAGATGTGCCTCAAGGACTTATAGGGCCTCCAACCATTCCTAAAGAGGCTGCTAGCTAGCTGGTGCGAGGAACTTATGCGACTCTCTGCAAATATGGAGTTGTCGCATCCTTTGAATGCAAAGACTCTCAGGGCATGTCTTCATGCTGCAGAAAATCGATGCCGCCGCAATTGATTGTCCAGAGTTCGATTTAGTGAGTCTAGCTAAGACTCGCTCAATCAAACTCAGAGGGTGCCCCCACCAACATCCAGTACTCCTGCTCTTGCCAGTAATAAGGGAAGCCAATGGGAGTGTTTGCTCCCATCAGCCTCCCTATGTATTCTATGTAGCTGGAGTCTTGTACCTTAAGCCGAGCTGCTGGGTCTAGTGTAGACCTGGCCTCATTGTGCAGAGCTGGGCATAAGGAGAGCAGAGCTTCTTTGAACCTTCGCCCTTTCTTGTACACTCAGGAAAGGATTGGGTACAGTATGGTCCTAAAAAGCTATTGCTTCTTATGCCTACACAGCACACTGAGGCTGCTATTTGTCAAATGCGGGTGTCACATCCACTGCATTTAGGTGTAAATGCCATGTAATTCGGTTCAATAGGAATTCTGCTGAATCTATGCCAGCATAGCTAGGAGGAGAATTTGGCCCCGGGGCACATAAATGCCCTCTATAGGCACCTAAATGCCAAAGTAGTTTATTTCCAGTCCTAAAAACTCAATGTTCAATTTTTAAAAAGCAAACCCCCTGTGGATCTCAGCTCCTCTACCTTATGCATTCACAGCCTGTAACAATTCATTGTGAACAGGAAGTTTAAGAAACAGACTTGACCTTTATAAAGCAAATGCAAGACACAAAATAAAAAGTAAAGAAGTGCATCTCCAAATCTTAGGTTCCTCCCCAAGGAACTGAACAATCTCTGCATGATCATAATATTTAAATAGAGTCTTAATACAAAACTGCATGAAGCTGATTCTTAAACTTTTTCATAGCATGAGCCACATCTTCATAGGAAGCTAATCTCCAGGACACCTCCCAGTTTCTTCTCACATACGAGTCCCCTACATTGAAACTCTGTGAGTATCACCTCATTTCCCTCTCATAATCAAGCATCTACCAATTGGTTGTGTGGGACAATATAAAGAAAACATCCAATCTGGTTTTCATTTCTTTTAATGGGATTCAGCAACTTCAAACAAAAAGGAAAGCTGGGAATCATGCAAATGGACAGTTCTCTGTGGACTACGCACAAATGTCCTAAAAATGGACTGTCAGACATAATCGTGCACTGGGAGGGATGCAGATTGGGTGAGCACACAGACTTTTTTTTAGGTTTTTAACATGAATCATTCCATAAAATGAAGTGAGACCAAACTCAGTGAGCAAAATATCACAGCACTGACGAGGAAAACTGTTCTCAATGGATCAGAAAATAAAGGAGAGAGGTTAAGGATTACTGTGTTTCAACACACAATGCACAGTCAACTTGTGGAACTCCTTGCCAGAGGATGTTGTGAAGGTCGGGATTTTAACAGGGTTCAGAAAAGAACTCGGTCAATTCATGGATGTCAATGGCTATGAGCAAGGGTGGGCAGAGATGGTGTCCCTAGCCTCTATATGTCAGGGTTCGGAATGGGAGAGAGGTGATGGATGGGATGGGATGGGATGGGATGGGATGGGATAGATCACTTGAATTGTGTACTGAAACCACTTTATAATTGGAGAAGCCCAAAGAAGCACTGGATACCAGACATGTATAGCCCTTGCAGCAAACAAATGTTGCCATAATTCACAGTACAGACACCCCTACTTCTACAATCTTAGACTTCATTAGCTTTCTTTCAGTTTGGCTCTAATCAGTAATCTTGAGAGGTATGAGCCATTGACTATAATGGGATTTGTAGCTGCTCAGTAACTCTCAGGATTTAGCCCTCAAAAACTCAGAGCCAAATTTTTAAAGGAATTTAGGTGCTTAATAGTCTCTGAAATAAATATCTTTAAAAATCTGCTCCCCCAGTTTCCTGCATTTGACACAAGACCAGAGGGGAGCTAAATTGATTCTAATGCATGTTTGCTCCTCACAGAGGGACACCTTAGCCCTGGTCTATATTAGGGAGTTATTTCAAAATAACACCCTTTATTTTGAAATAACAAGTGTAGCGTCCACACTACCAAGCCCGTTATTTCAAAATAAATGGGCTGGTTATTTCAAAATCTGTACTCCTGCTTTCCTCGGGGAATAACGCTTATTTCAAAATAGTTATTTCCAAATAGCATTAATGTAGATGCTCTGCTGCTGCTATTTCGCAATAACTACTCCCCAGAGTAATTAAAAATAATTGCTCCCCCATGCTTCCTGGGGCTCTAAGTTGAGGTAGCGTATCCACAATAATGGAGCCTGCCTCGGACTAATTTTGAGGCTCCCCCATTGTGGGGACACACTATTTCAATTCTGTTGTTTTGGAGTTATTATTTTTAATTTAGTTATTCAAAATAATGTCCTAGTGTAGACATGCCCTTAGAGACTAACAAATGTATTAAGGAATAAGCTTTTGTGGGTAAAACTCACTTCATCAGATGAATTAGAGTAGAGCTGACAGAGGCATGGGTATGTATGTTAGGGAAACAAAGGAAGTAACATTTACACAAGTAACGAAAGAAAGAAGATGCTTGAGTAAATGAGTAACTCTTTCTTTTGTTGTCTAAATATATATATATATATATTGCACAGCTTCACAGGCGATTAATTGGCCCTGCCCAGTCAGTCAGCTTCCTGCACAGAGCCCTGAGCCTCTGACTAGGCGGGGTTGATAAATCACCTGTTCAGCTGTGCTGCTGCCCTGCTTGAGCGTGAAATGTAAATGAGAGGTATTTTCATAGAACCATATGCCGCACTGAGAAATTGGACTTCCACATTACAAATTCTTCCAAAAGGGTGCAACAAATACCCACTCTACCAACTTTTTGCTGAGTATCTACATATTTAATATTAACAGAGTACTGGAGGTGATCTTGAGAGACCAGGTTTGGGGAAACATGCTAAAGTTGGCAGGAGTATTCAACTGTATTAGTAAATAAGCCTCTTTTTATCACCAGGTGCAAAATCTCCTAGGAACAGGACCTCTCATGTGAATTCCTGTGCATCAGCTGGACGGGAAATTCCTAATTTAGCTTGCCCTATTCTGTTATTTACATTTCAGAACCAGCTCCAACTAGGTAATGCAAAAACTCAACAAAAACAAAACAAAGTAACCAAACTGTTTTGAATCTCAACAGTTTGGGGCTGGTTTGGTTCAAGTTTAGGCTGAAGAATCAATTCCATCTTTAGTTTATTCTAACTGAGTCAATCCTCCCATGTAATGAGAAAAAACAGTTCAGAGACACAAATTTTAGTCTGGATCAGAACGTCCCCAGAGTTCAGTCTGCTCAGAATAAGGTAACAATCACGCTTTGTTACAAAATGTATGACAAATATATGGTGTAGACTTAAAAACAGAGATTTTTTAATGTGGGTGTCTACACAGCCATTTTGTTATTTTGAAATAACAGACAGGTTATTTCGAAATCTGTAAACCTCATGCTGTGAGGAATAATGCCTATTCCAAAATAGCTCTTTAGAAATAAAGCGTGTGCAGATGCTCCGCTGCTGCTATTTTGAAATACCCCTCACCAGGGCCATTCTAAGTTATTTCTCCCCAGTGCCTCCTGGGGCTCTAAATCAAGATAGCACATCTACATTAGGGAAGCCTGCCTCGGACTGATTTTGAAGCTTCACTGCAGTGTAAACGCACCCTTACATGCTATTCTCCCTCTGTCTGTAAAGGGCCTCTAATTAGGGCATGTCTACACTAGGAAATTATTTCAAAGTATCTATGTTCAAAATAATAACTCCCAAAATAACTACAGGCAGTCCCCGGGTTACATGGATCCGACTTACATTGGATCCCTACTTACAAATGGGGTGAGGCAACCCCGCACTAGCTGCTTCCCCCCAGCAGACCAGGGAGACGCGAAGCTAGTGCCCCCCCAGCAGACCAGGGAGACGAGGAGCAGCTTTTCTCAGCATACACCTCAGCTTGAGAATAAAGGACTGAGGGAAGTGAGGTGTGGGAGAATAAAACTGAGCTCTGGAGAAATGTTTGGCTCGAGTTTCCCCTACAATATGTACCAGTTCCGACTTACATACAAATTCAACTTAAGAACAAACCTAGTCCCTATCTTGTACGTAACCCGGGGACTGCCTGTATTTCAAAATAAGCTTATTCCCCAAGGAAAGCAGGAGTACAGATATCCAAGGGTGTGTCTACACTGCACCGTTATTCCTAAATAATAGCCATTATTCCAGAAAAACAATACTAGTGTCTACATAACAATTGTGTTATTTCGAAAGAAAATCGAAAGATCTGAGGGCTTTTTCTGACGTTGGTAAACCTCATTCCATGAGGAATAATGCTTCTTCCGAAAAAGCAGTTCCGGAAGAGGGGGTGTCGGGAAGCTCCACTTCTGCTATGTCGAAATAGCTCCTCACCAGGGGCAATCTAAATTACTCCTCCCCAGTACCTCCTGGGGCTCTCAATCTGTCCTGTCTTGGACTAATTTTGAGGCTTTCTTGTTGTGTGGATGCTCTATTTCGAAATAAGCTATTCCAGAAGATACATTCCGGAATAGCTTTTTTCCAAAATAAGCTTGCAGTTTTGACGTATCCTAAATAACCAGCCCATTGTTTTGAAGTAACAAGCTTGGTAGTGCGGACGCTCTGCTTATTATTTCAAAATAAGAGGGGGTATTTTGAAATAACTCCCTAATGTAGACCAGGGCTAAAAGTTTGGGGGAGTTTTTATTCCATGGAATAAACAGGAAACCACAGAATGAGTATTCACCAAAACCAACCTCCCTGATTTGATTTTATTGCTCGTCACAGATAAACGAAATCCATTCATGTGTACAAAGAAACAAACAAACATTAATTCACCAAGTACACTGTTAAAAGTGAGATTCAAAAACACTAGGCTTCTCAGCAGAGATTGGATCAATAAAACATGTGTAAAACTAGTCAGCATAAAGGCAAAAGGAAACCATCTTACATGCTCCCTTCCCTACTAAGCCAGTCTGCCCAGGGACAGCTCAGGCACATATCCTGGGCCCAATCCTGAGAAGGGCTGATCATTTCACAGTCAGGACACAGGTGACAAGCACTTCACTGAAAGAGCCCTTCTTCGTGATTTTTCTGAATTGCTGAGCACCCCTATCTCCCAGCTGTTATAGGCATTTATACAGCCACCATTACCATAAGACTTTGCAATCTGTAATGTATGTATCCTCACCAACATCCCAGTGAAGTAGGGAAGGGCTGTTGTCCCCTTTTTCCAGACAGGAAACGGATGCACAGAGACAAGAAGTGACTTGCCCAAGGCCACACTGGAACTCTGTCAGGGTACGTCTACATTAGCCCCTAGTTCGAAGTAGGGAGGCTAATGTAGGCATTCGAACTTGCAAATGAAGCCCGGGATTTAAATACCCTGGACTTTATTTGCATGTTCCCGTCTGGTCGCCATTTTTAAACGCCACTAGTCCAGACTAACTGCCCGCGGCTACACGTGGCAGTTAAACAGTAATTCGGACTAAGTCGAATTATACCTGGAATGAGGTATAACAGGTAATTCGAACTAAGGACTTAGTTCGAATTACCGTTTAACTGCCACGTGTAGCCGCAGGTAGTTAGTCCAGACTAATGGCATTTAAAAATGGCGACTGGACGGGAACATGCAAATAAAGCCCAGGATATTTAAATCCCGGGCTTCATTTGCAAGTTCGAATGCCTACATTAGCCTCCCTAGTTCGAACGAGGAGGCTAGTGTAGACGTACCCTCACAGAGCAGGGAACTGAACCCCACTGAGCAGCCTAACCACTGGCCCACCCTTCCTTATCAAACTCCTGGGTTTGGGTGCCTCCCTCACCATCGTGCATGATTATGTGTATTGAACATATGTTCCCGTCTGGGGTTTCCCAGGTTCTGAGCTGAGTAGGAAACAGATGGGCCTGGCAGATCAGTGACAGGATCTCTGAGGCTGTAAATCCTCTGCTTGATTTCCCCCCTGCAGCGCAGCTCTTGCTGCAAGCAGCACAAACCAGAAGATGCACCAAGTATATGGACACTTGCCCGGCTCTGCCATTCCTGCAGGCAGCACCGCTTTGGGTGATTTAGGCTATGTCTACACTACCAGGTTATTTTGAAATTAGCTATTTTGAAATAATAACTCCCGAAATAACAATTTCAAAATAAGCTTATTCCTCTTCGCAAGCTGGAGTTGTTATTTTGAAATAACAAGCCCATTATTTCAAAACAACAGGCTCGGTGTAGTGTGGATGCTCGCCTTGTTATTTCGAAATATGGGAAGTTATTTCAAAATAACTCCCCAGTGTAGACATGCCCTTAGGCAGTGGTGCTAGCTATAAGCAAGTGTAATCCACACACCTACTGGGTGTGGTTCACTGTCCCACGTAGTAGCACTTAGATCACTAAAGGTGCGTCTACAAAGCAGGGCTTAACTCAAAACAATCTATGCAAATTGAGCTACGTCAATTGCGTAGCTTATTTCAAAATTGGAAGCATCTACACAGCACTTATTTTGAAACAGAGCACTCTTCCTCTGACTTCCTTACTCCTCGTACAATGAAGGTTACAGGTGTCAGAATAAGAAGTCCTCCAGCTTGATAGTATTTTGACATTATTTTTGAAATAACTGCCTGCTGTATAAACGCGGACTAAATTACTTCTAAATAATGTTGTTGTATAGACAGACCCATACAAAGAGAAAGACTTTTAGCTGACTTTTAGCTCAAGCTGTAGAAGTGCATGCACTAAACTCCAGCAGTCCCAGGTTTGGTTCTGCCTGTCGGGGATTACACAAGCACTAAGCTAACTTTTTTGGCTCTAGGTTACTTCCCAATCTCAGTGCAGTTACTTAGGGACAATAAAGCCCTGGGCTCAGATACCTAAGGCCTCCTCACAGTCTAAGAACCTGAATAGACTAGAACCCAGTGCACAATTGTCACTACAGCAGTTGTCAAGCGATTGCCATGCAAGTCCTTCCAAAAGCAATTGCACAGGGCTCCGCAATGAGGAGAGGGAAATAAACCAGCTGAGAAGAACAGAGGGAGACATTCATTGTATCGATTGTGTAAACTGCCACTGGAATGGCAATAAGTATTTTCGTTTCCATCCCAGGGAGTAATCCGGCCCAATAATTAGTACAGGGGAGATAAGTGGCAAATGGGACGTTTGGCGAGGGTGGTTCAAGCCTTCTGATGACATTGATAATGTGCAGATACATAGATCACTGTCGGGACAGCATGCCGCTGCGAGCCCGTGTCTTCCTATTGCCTCATCAATCCATCATCCTCTTAGTGGCTGACACCTTGGCAGGCACTCACCGCCAGCCCTGCATTTGAATTGCAAGGCACAAGCTCCACCGGGGAATACAGATTTTAGAATCTCAGATTCAAATTTGTTTAAGTATTGTGAACAGCAATTCCCTGGCAAGGCATCTTCATTGCCCTCTCGCCAAGGGGGAAGAGTTGGGTCTTTGTTAGAAGTACAAATTGCTTCTTAATGCAAAGGATAAAGCCGAGTCCCAGCACCTCCTTAGAATTCCTCGTGGCTCCTGGTAATGCTGCTGAATGTCAATTTTAATTTTTGAAATTTAAACCGAGGGCTTTGTGTCTAAGCTCCATCACATCAGAGGGAAGGGAGGAATAGTCAAAAAGGATTAAGGATCCAGTGGGGATTGCAGATCCATAGCAATTATACTTCATTTGGGTTTCAGACATTGGTTTAAATCATATTCTAGATGATACGATTGACACGGCATTAGAGATTGGTAAGAGCGTAACACATGTACCTGGTCCTGAACTCTTGCTCTCGCCACGGCAGAAGAAGTGTTTGGGGGTGGGGTGAGGAGAGGAACACCCTGTCTCACCCTAGGGCTGAATGTGCCTCTTCGCCCTCAGTTAGTAAAGATACAATGTACACAAACAGGGGGCAGAACAGCCTTCCAGTTTGACAATCTGTGTGCAACCTTGCACCGCTGCTGGAACAAATTCAGAACAGCAATGATCCATTTGCTCTCCTGGAGTTAGAGCAGGGACAAAACAGAAAGAGCAAGGGCAAGAGAGGGCCAGAAACTCAGCTGCTGCAAATCAACCTGCCTCTTGGCTTCAAGAGAACAACCCCAGTTTACACCAGTTGAGGATCTGTCATGAATCACATGCCCAGGATTGTGGGTGAGATTCTGTAAGTGTGTGTAGCTGTAAAAGGAGATGTAACAAGGGGTGGTGGTGAAGCAGAAAAGAGCTCACAATAGCTTTTTACATGGATGATCAGCCTGTCTAAAGTCCATGGAAATCAGTGGAAAGTTTGCTATTCATTTCAGTGGGGTTTAGCTCTGCCTTCTTTTAATGTATGCTTGAAATGTTGTGTGTGTATGTGGGAGTAAACAGAGAGACAAACATACCATATTGTATTTGTCACTCTACCTTCAATGGACCCCTTTCCACTACAACAGTGGTTCTCAAGCAGAGATACGCAGGGATCTTCCTGAGGGTACATCAACTCATCTAGCTATTTGCCTTGTTTTCATAGAGTCACCAATCGTAGGACTGGAAGGGACCTAGAGGGGTCATCCAGTCCCGTCCCCTGCCCTCACAGCAGGAGTAGGTATTGCCTAGAGAAGTGATCACCAATAGGTCCTGGAGCTTCTGAAAGATGATCCTCACTGGTTTGGCCAGGAGGCTCTCAAGGGCTGGACTTCAGCTTCCCCTCCCCCTGCGGTCATGCTGCTCCTGCCCTCTGCCTTGGAGCTGGCCTACTCCCCCCAGGAGCCTCCTGCTTGTTATGCAGCATGGGAGAGGGAAAGGAGGGAGTGCAAATGTCTCCCCACCCCTGTACCAATTCTCCACAGAGAGGGTGGACAGAACAGGGCTCAGGATGGAGAGAGCTTGCTGGCAGCTGCTCCTATGCCTCGATGTGCTCACAGGGGCAATGGGAATGTCTGTCACTCTCACGCAATATGTATTTCTGTCACTCGCATAAGCACACTGTCACACTCACCTCCCAACCTGAGCCAACACATACTTGAGCTGTCATTTTTACTTCTCTTCTTTCTTTCTTTCAAAGTGTGGTATCCAAGGGCATGTCTACACTCGGAAATTATTTCAAAATAACAACTCCTGAAATAGCTTTTTCGAAATAACCCTATTCCCCAAGGAAAGCAGGAGCACAGATTTCGAAATGACCAGCCCGTTATTTTGAAACAACAGTCTTGATGGTGTGGACACTCCACTTATTATTTTGAAATAAGGGGGGTTATTTTGAAATAACTCCCTACTGTAGGCAGGGCTTAGGGTTTTGCTGGCTCTACGCATTCCATAATTTTTATTTCCTTCTTATGCTTAAATATTTAATTCTTTGAGGAGTGAGTTCTGAAATGTGTAACCTGTCATAGCTGGAGTAGTTAAAAAAACAGATTATATCTAGGTTTTTGGTTTCTACTGGTGGTACCACATCTGCACATTACCTCGATATTAGCGCACAAAACAAAATTCATTCCCTCCAATTTTTTTCCATCCATGTGCAGAACACTGGCTGACAGTCTCCTGGAATCAGGACCAATCTCCTGGAGGCTTCTGCAACCAGATCAGGAGATCAGCTGCTAACAGTCCAGCAACCCATTGGGGCTAAGACAGATTCCCCCTTGACCTGGCCCTGCACCACTCCTGGAAGCATCTGGCACATCCCAGCGGCCCCAGGTGGAGGCAGGGTAGGGGGTCTCCACATGTTGCCCTTGCCTGCAAGCATCACCACCACAGCTCCCATTGGCTGGGAAATGAGAACCACAGCCAATGGGTGGTGTGGGAGTAATGCTAGCGGATGGACAGCAGTATGTGGAGCCACCTGCCCCTCCCCCCAAGAACCACTATGGGACATGCCAACCACTTTCAGGAGTGGTGCCAGGCCAGGATGGGGGCACACCTGCCATAGCCCCACTGCGCCACCACCTATAGGAGCAACCGGAGATAAGCAGTGCCCAGTTCAAGCCCACATCCCAAACACCTCTTTCAGCCCTGACTCTTCTTCTGCACCCCAACCCTCTGCTCTAGCTCCCAGCCTCTCCTGCACCTAAACTCCCTCCCACAGCCTGCACTCTGACTCCCCTCCCTGCACCCCAATCCACTGTCCCAGGCTCAACCCAGAGCTCCTCCCACACTCTGAACCCCTCGGACCAACATCAGAGCCTACAACCCCCCCCCATCTGCACCCCAAACCTCTGCCTCAGCCTGATGAAAGTGAGTGAGGATGGGGGAGGGAGACAGATAAAGCGAGCTGAGCAGGACTTGGAGAAGAGGTTGGGAGGGAGGCAGCACAAGGGTAGTTGGGTTTGAGGTAGATTGGAGATTGCACTTAAATTAAAAGAGTGATTTGAGGCCACTGATCTAGACCAGTGTTTCTCAACTAGTGGTACCAGTGGTACTAGTTCGAGAGAAGTCGGGGGGAGGGTTACATCAACACAACTGAAATGGAGAAAACTGAATTTCTGTTTTAAGTTGTACAGCACTTTATTATTTTTGTATTTTTTACACCCAAAAATTTCATCGCCCACCCAACTAGGATTAAGTTGTTGAAACAAATGTGTTGCAATGATAGAAAAAAATGTGTGCATCTGAAAACTGTAGGTACTGGGGGTATATATATATATATATATATATATATATATATATATATATATATATATATATATATATATATATATATATATATATATATATTTTAAAGGGGTACTTCATAAAAAAAAAGGTTCGGAAACACTAGACTAGACCATCGCTGGTAGATGTCTGTCTAAGCTGCTGTTAAAAATTTCCAATGATGGAGATTCCACAACCTCCTTAGGCAACTTATTCCAGTATTTAACCACCCTGACAGCTAGGAAGTTTTTCCTGATGTCCCCCCTAACCCTCCCTTGCTGTAATTTGAGCCCATTGCTACTTGTCCTATCCTCAGAAGTTAAGAAAAACAACTCTTCTCCCTCTTCATTGTAATGATCTTTTCTGTACTTGAAAACTGTTATCATGTCCCCTCTCAGTCTTCTCAAGACTAAAGAAACCCAACTTTTTCAATCTTCCCTTCTAGGTCCTGTTTCCTAGACCACTAATCATCATGATTCCTTAGACTTTTGTAATCATCATGTTTCCTTAGGCCTTGCTAATCATTCTCTGGACTTTCTCCAGTTTGTCCCTGTCTTTCCTGAAATGTGGTGCCCAGGACTGGACACAATACTCCACTTGAGGCCCACACACAGAGCATTAGTGAAGTCGGTACAAACTGAATTTTCATACAATGGTTTGTTTATATTGTTCTACATGCTACATCAGCAGTTCTCAAACTGTGGGCAAGTTTGTTCTAATGAGGTGGCCAGGGCCAGTGTTAGACTTGCTGCGGCCCAGGGAAGAAACTGAGCCTGTGGGGTGAAACTTGGGGTACTCAAGACAAAGACACAAGCTTTTGAGCCAAAGAGAGCTTTTCTTCAGTCCAGGAAAAGTACTCCTAGAGTTGCTGCAAAATGCAAGTGGAGATTGCTTAGTGCATAGTTGGGCAATAAGTGTCCTATGGGCCCAATGCAGTTCGCCAGGGTTAGCCACTGGTGGGCTGCCAGGTGTTTATTTATATGCGAGGCCCATGCCATGTCCCACAGCTCCCATTGGCCAGGAACAGAGAACTACAGCCAACAGAAATTGCAAGTGGCCATGCCTACAGTTGCTCAGGTAAATAAAGCATCTGGCGGCCCGGCAGGGGTTAACCTTGGTGAATCACATCTGGCCCACGGGCCACTTCTTGCCCACCCTTGTGTTAAACAATCTGCTCCACTTGCATTTTGCTGTGATGCTGGGAGTCCCTTTCCCAGAGCAGAAGAAGAGCTCGGTGTGGCTTGAAGTTGGCCCAAGACAGGTATTCTCTCACCCACCTTGCCTCTTTTTATATAAACCCCATTCTTCCTTTAAAGCTTTCTTACATGGGCAATCATACCATAAATATACAGTTTCACTCAATTATCGACACAGAATCCGATCCAAAGCACACTGAAGTCAATAGGAGCCTTTCCACTTACTTCCGTGAGCTTTGGGTTAAGTCTACAAACCACGTACAATCTATTGTGAACGACTTCCATCCCCTTTCAAATCTGGACGAGGGTGTGTAACTTCTCCTTATAAAATCACATAAAGGTGCGACTTCCCCTTTCTATTAACAACGACGGAGGCTAGAGTAGGGTCTCCCTTACTAACTCTTAATTCTGTGGCAAACCAAAGGTCAGCGTTCCCACAACAACCAGTCCCCACCCCTTGCCCCCCTTTGCAACCTTGGAACAGACGCACAGCAAGAAGCCATTGTCTAAAAACATAATTTAATATGAGTTGTTGTTAGATTGTTTGCCAGACAGGAACAGAGACTTGACGTTCATTACATCATCATTCACACAAGTATTGCATTGCATGGAAAAGGAAAGAAAAAAAGTTACACTTGATCCCATACAAAACAAACAGCATAAGAAGAACCAATGCATGTTATTATCCAGTCCCACTCTTCAGACCAATCAATCCTGATGATAGCCACAAAGCAAACAGTATCAAGACTGAGGAGTTTTAGCTTATTAGTTGAGTGACAGTTTTATCCTGGAATCTTTTATGCACTCATGGAAAGTGCTGGTCAGTTTCACACAGCGGATCTCATAGTGTAACACACACAAGGGCAGAGAGACACCAAGGGCTCAGGGGGAAGGGAGCTCGCCTGTTTTGTTTGGATCCCACCAATAAAATGTACAACTTGATAACGACACTAAACTGGCCCGTAGAGACAGTGGCGGTGAGGTGGGTATAATGCAATTGGCCACCCTTTTAATCGGGGTACAAAAGAAAGCCAGAGAAAGTGCTGTACTTATTGTTGTTGCCTCCGTGTGCTTTGCCTCCATCCAGTTTGACGTAGACCTCGTCCCCCGAGTCCAGGTGCAGCACCACGCTGTTGCTGGCATAGTCATAATTTTGATCAGCATCCTGTGCGATGGCGCTGGCCCGCACCTGCAAACCAAGCAACCATGGGGCTCAGATGCTGCCTCCACATCACAGCCCTGCCCCAAATCCCACACATCTCCTCCCTTGCCCCACTCCTTAAGCCCACCTACCCCCTTCTCCTCTGGGCCCTTATCTCACCACCTCCTCTTATCTATTGCCCTCTAACCTATCTCCTTCCATCCCTTCTCCTCTTTAACCCATCACCTGCCTCCTTCATCTACTTTCCTCCTCTTTAATAAGTATGGAGAGATACCATCTCATAGAGCTGGAAGGGACCTTGTGAGGTCATCCAGTCCAGTCCCCTGCCCTCACCTGCAGGACCAAGCACCCTCCCTGACAGATTTGCCCCATCCCTAAATGGCCCCTTCAAGGATTGAACTCACAACCCTAGGCTTAGCAGACCAATGCTCAAAGCACTGAGCAAGCCCTCCCCACCAGGGCCTCTTCCCCCATTTCTCTTCCTGATTAACATCCCTTCTTCTCCCTTTTCCTGCTTCATCCCCTTTACCCTACTCTGTTCCTCTTCATCACTCCCATCTTCTTTCTTCCTCCTCTTCCACTTCTCAGACCCCCCCCCCACACACACACACTTTCCTTTCACTCACTTCTGCACAATCACACCCAGAGCTTAACCCCATCCTCAGAGGCAGGCACACAGAGAGCTCCCCTCCACGCAGTGTGTCGGCCAGACAGGCCATTCACTAGCCAGTGAGCAGCCGGGAAAAGTTTCCTGCACTTCTCAACCTCGTTCTCCCTTGTTCAATGTCATGGAGTTTCTAAGTAGGGACTACTTGTCACCTGGATCCTGGGGGATGTGGGAATGGGTGGCCCTGCCCGGACTGATAGAGAGAAATTGGGGCAGGAGGCTATTCTCAGAAGTGGACAATCACTACATTGGAAACAGCAAGTGACATTAGAAAGCTCAGGTCCCCTGTACCCCACGCCCTCCCCAGAAGCCAGTGTGGACTGGCCTGGAGCCAGTGGGGTTCTAGGCAAAGAGGGAGAGAGACTCAAGGCAGGGAAAGAGTCACACACACAAGAGGGGTGAGTGCAGGCAAAGAGGGAGTCCTAGAGCCAGGAGAGCTAGAAGATAGGAATGGGGGAGGGGTGAAGGTACCAGTACCCGAGCACAGGGGCAAAGCTGCCAGGAAACAGGGGTGAAGGGACCTGGCCCAGCAGTGAAGGTCCCAGGCACAGGGGTGAGGGTCCCAGGAACAGGGGCTGAATGTTCCTCTGCCCTGGGCACTCAGGTGAGTGTTCCTGCAACAGGGGGGTGAGAGTGAAGGGGTGATGGTCCCTGGCACAGGCTGAGGTTCCCAGACACCAGATATGACTGTGCCCGGGTCTGGGGCATGCGGGGTGAGAGTCCTAGGCACTGAGGTGTGCCAGTGCCCAAGGCACAGTCGGGTCAGAGTCCTGGGAAAAGAGGTGGAAGTTGCTTTTGTCACAGGCACAGGGGAGAGGGTCCCATGGAATGAGGAAGGGAATGTGTGTGTCCCAATGCAGAGAGTGTAAAGTTCCTAAGCACACAGAGTGAAGGAGCCAGGCACAGAGGAGCAGGCCTGAGCACAGGGCTGAGCATCCTGGGTACATAGGTTGAGGAGCATGGGGAGAGCCAGGGGGAGGGTCCTAGTCCCCAGCCCAAGGCAGAGGGTCCCAGACAGAGCTGAAAGTTCTGGGGATAGGGATGGGGAGAGGTGAGGGTCCCAGGATCCTGGGCACAGAGGGTGAGGGGCACAGAGGAGTGAGGGTCCCAGGCATAAAGCAGTTAGTGGTCCCAGCCAGAGCTCAGGGTCCTGGTAAATACTGAGGGTCCCAACTCATGGGTAGGTGGGGGAGGTGTCCTGGTAAAGGCTGTGGGCACCCACCCCAGGCAGAGGGAGGAAGGGCTGAGGGTCCAGACTGGCATGAGGGGGAGGGGGACATAGTCACAGTACATGGGTGCTAGTGTCCTGGGTCTAGAGGACAAAGGATACTGGGGTGACGACACAGGTGCTGGAACTACAAGCATTACAATGTTTAACACAAGAACTAGGAGGTCACCCTATGAAATGAATGGGTAGCAGGTTTGAAACAAACAAAATGAAGTATTTTTTCAAGCAGCACACAGTCAGCCTGTGGAACTCCTTGCCAGAGGATGTTGTGAAGACCAGGACTTTAACAGGGTTCAACACAGAGCTAGATAAATTCATGGGGGGTAGATCCATCAATGGCTGTTAGCCTGGATTAGTAGGAATGGTGCCCCAGCCTCTGTCAGAAACTGGGAATGGGGGCAGGGAGGTAGATCACGGATGATTCCCTGTTCTGTTTATTCCCTCTGGGGCACCTGGCATTGGCCACTGTCGGCAGGCAGGACACTGAGCTAGAGGGACCTTTGGTCTGACCCAGTCTGGCCCTTATGTTCCTAACTAAGGAGCTGCCGCCCCTTGTAGTGCTTTCCATCACACACAGTTTTTCCCGTTTGATTCAGTGGCTCCCAGGACCGCTTTTATACTGATTGTTCCAGCAGCCCTGGGCGTGAGGTCGGTGGGGGGGGCGGTAAAGGCTGGGGTCCCGGCCGGGGCAGTGCAGTTGGGGGCTGAGTGCTCCCGCCCGGCGGAATAGGGTCGCGGCCCCGAGCGGTGGAAGGGGACTCTCAGCAGAAGCGGAGCGTCCCGGCTCAGGGCGATGGAAGAGGGATGAAGGGCCTGGAAGGAGAGTCCCGGCCCGGAGCGCTTGAGGGCGGGGGGGTCACGGTCCGTGCGATGGAAGAGGGTCCCCGAGCGGTGGAACTGGAAAGGGATCCTCGAGGGTCCCGGGACGGAGGAAGGGAACGTCTCGGTGCGTGGCAGTGGAGGGCGAGGGGGATATGGACCGGGGTGGAGGGAGGGAGACCCGCGGGTCCCGGGCCGGTGGAGGGAGGGAGGGAGGGAGTCCGGAGGGTCCCGGCGTGGGGGTCCCGCCCCCCAGACCCACCTGGCCGTTCTTGCAGAGATCCGCCCACATGCTGGTGCCGTCCCCGCCGCGCATGAGGATGTGGTAGGTGAAGAAGTAGATGCCCCGCACCTGGCAGCTGAACTTGCCCGTGGCCGGCTCGTAGTGGTTGCCCAGGTTGGTCACCACGTCGTCGAACTTGAGCACCTCGTAGCCCTCGTGCGGGCTCTTCAGCCCCACGTAGAAGGCGATGCGGGGCCCGCTGAAGGCAGCGCTCAGCGCCCCGCTCACTTCCCCCGCGCCGCCCGCCCCGGGCCCGCCGCCGCCCCCTGCCGCCCCGGGGGAGCCGGCCCCGGCCACCGCCAGCCCCGGCAGCCCCGGCTTGCCCGAGTCGCCCCGCTCCCCGGGCGGCCCTCGCGGTCCGGGGGGCCCCGGCTCCCCTGGAGGGCCCCGGGGCCCCGGCTTGCCCGGCCGGCCGGGCTCCCCCTTGGGTCCCGGGAGGAAGGGCGGCGGGGGGTTGGCGCTCAGGTCCTGCAGCGCCTCCACCGCGGCGGTGCTGCTGGGGGCGCCGGCCCGGGCGCTGGCGCTGGCGCTGCTATAGGGGTCGCAGATCATGCGGCAGGTGCCCATCATCTCGTAGTGCGCCGCGCTCTCGGGGGCCGCCTGCAGCAGCAGCGGGACGGCGATGAGCAGCGCCAGCCCCATGGCGAGGGCCAGCCCGGCCGCGGCCAGCAGCCGCTTCCTCCTCTGCCAGAGCCGGGCAGCGAGCGCGACCAGCTCCTCCTTGCTGCTGGGCGAGGTAATGGTGGCTCAGTGCCGAGGCCGCCCTGCGGGGACGGCACAGAAGCGGATCAGCCCCCGGCCCGGGGCAAAGCGGCTGCCACCCCCCGCCCCAGCCTCCCGCCGCGCCCCTGGGCACCTGCCATCGATCCGCCTGGCCCCCCCTCCCCGCCTTGCCCCGGGCGGAGAGCCCAGCGGCCGGGATCCCCCAAGCCCGCAGCCTCAGCCCTCCCCCGCCAGGCGCCCGCGGGGACTCACAGGCAGGCGGGCGGGCGGCTCGCAGGACGCGGGCTAACAGGTGGGGGAACTTCCCCCAAGTGCCCAGCTCAGCCCCGCCGGGAGCAAGGGCGCCCGCCGCCGCCTCCGGGCCGCTCCGCGGGCAGCCAGCAGCGCCCCCCGCCGCCGTTCCGCACCGGGGGTGCCCTCCGCGCGCTCCCCGGGCAGGGACTTTTCAAGCCGGTGACTCCATCCTCCCTGCCGAGTGAGCAGCGGGCGAGGCTCCGCCGCGGCGCGCTGACTCAGAGCTGGGAGCGGGAGGGGCCGCCTGGCACGCGGAGCCTGCCCGCGGTGGGATGCTCACACCTGCCCGCCGAGCCCCGCATGGCCCGGCCGGGGGGGACTTGCGCTCAGGGATTAGCCACGCTGCGATCTCCCGCGCGGAGCCAGAGGCAGCGACGGGGGCTACCGAGCTGAGAATGAAAACTGAGCTCAATTGTAGTCCCTCGTGGCTCCTTCCGTCACCCCTTAACTAGCCCCGGTGTTTGCCCGGCTAGGGACTGGCTCCTTGAATTGGTCTTTTCCATCATTCCCTAAACCCAGGGCCCTGTATATCCAGTACCTTTATGCATCCCAGGGATCGCCTTACTTTCCTTTCCTTGGCGGCTCTTGGCCAGGTTTTCAGAGTTTTCTAGACATGGTTTTCCCAGATCTTTCTTGCGTTTTGTGTGCGGCTCTCCCCCACGCCGCAGCCCTAGAGCCTTCTGGCTACCGGAATTAGGTCTCTGGAACTCGATATATTCAGCAGCTAATAAAATATGATAAGTTTGCTATGACCAAGCGTTCAAGCTGCCTGCTGAATGCGGATTCCAATCTGTTAGCAATCAGAAGAGATGTTACACTCTTTCCATTCACAAAATATCAAACAGTGATAATGATTAATAGAGCCACTAGAAATGGTTGAGCTAGTACATTAACTACTTTCATTCCCCACTTCTTCGGTGAAGCCGGTTCTGTTCTCACACAGATGTTTGTCTTCCAGACTTACTTCTTTTTTTTTTTTACACGATGTGAGATTAGAAGCAAGCCCAATATGTGCATGTGATTTTGTCCAGTGGAGGAAAAAACTCTCCAACACTGGCCTTGATTCTGACCTTATTCACACTGGTGTAAATCAGGAGTAACTCCAGTCAATGGATTTTCAGGATGGAGGATCAGAATCAGGTATACCATTATTTACATATTTCCTTTGAGAGGAAATCTAGTGTGAATCAGCACTAACTTCAGTGGAGGTATGTCAATTTACATCAACTGAAGATCTTGAGCATAATCTGAATATATATTCCAAAATGTTTTTAATTCCAATTAAACACGTAATTATATTCACAGGACAAAAGGTATTATGTAACAGCTGTAACTGCATTTTACCCCATTCAGCTGTCAGTTTTGAAATACAAATAGCTTGATTTTATAAAGAAGAAAATATTAATGGATCCACCAGGACAGTTGTCCAAAGCAGACCTGTAAAGACATTCCTTAAATTAAGGAAATTCTCTGTAGTAATTACAGAGGTGTGAACAGCTCTTTGATATGTTGTAAAGGTCAATACAATGTGGAGTTTTCTGAGCTTAATACAGCAACAGTAGATTTATGTCAGCGGTTTGCACCAGTATAACTATACTGATGTAGCTACACCCATAACAATTTCCTTAAGGGCCTAAGAGGTAACACAAATGTCCAGAAACAAATAATGCAGATCCAATTTTACGGAAAATACAGTAATAATTCTCAAATTATTATTTCAGTGCAACAAGAGAAGGTGCCTAAGTTGGCCCAATGCCAATCACCTGGGTCATTCCCCTTTCTACAGCTTGCCATTATTTCCTTTTGCTTTTCTGACTGAATGACAATGTTGTCATGGGAACTCTTGCATCATTAAAAGTGCATGGGATTCTTGCCTCTGGGCAGTAAGTTATGTTCTATCTACGCATCTAATATGAGTCTGTTGGGCACCCATCCCACAGCTGGAAGAGAAAGTAAGGGGATGGTTTTATTAAGGGGATGGTTACATCGATTTCCTAAGGGCTAGATTTCAGCATGTCCCAATTTCTTGGTCCTCAAAGAAAATCAATTTGCTTTGGTTTCAACACAGTTAAGGGCAGACTCTTTTGTTTTAAATTAACAGTAAAACTAGTAAGTCAAAGGAAGCAAGTCCTTTAGGGCCTGATCCAAAGCTCATTGAAGTCAACAGCCCCTAGTTATTATGTGCAAATGATGGTATGTATAGTTATTACAAATTCTCCCCTCCCCCCAAAGAATACAATTCCTTCTAGCTTTTTATGCAATGTAAAGGGATGGTGGAGAAGGGGGGATTAAAGTCTTTCAAACGAATGCATACACTTATGGCCTGGAGTCTTTTCCCAATTACAGCAATAGGAATCCTGAATAAACTTCTGCCTGGTCTACACTAGGGATGCATCTACTCTGCACCCATAGGTCGAAATAAGATACGCAATTTGAGCTATGCAAACTGTGTATCTTATTTCGATCTAATTATGAAATAAAGCGCTATTCTGAAATGTCCCTTAACCCTTGGGGAACAAGGGTTCCAGGGACGCTGGTATAGCATGCCCATTATTTCTCAATCTATTTCAAAATAATGGGCATGTTTAAAGATGTGGACTGGCTATTTCTGGATACTTCCAGTATCCTGAAATAGTGTTGCTCTCTAGATGTAGGCTAGGAATTTAGACTGAATTAGTCACATAAGGTCAATTTTTCCAGTGTCTTCAATGGAGTTACTCTGGATTTATGGTGCTGTATCTGAGATCAGCATCAGGGCCCAAGCCCTCACAGTGGTCCTGCCTAGAGCAGGGGGCTGGACTTGATGACCTTCTGAGGTCTCTTCCAGCTCTATGGTTCTATGATTCTATGAGTGTCCCCTTATCTCTCCATGGCTACGTCTACACTGGCCCCTTCTTCGGAAGGGGCATGCTAATTTTGAAAGTGGGAATAGGGAAATCCGCGGGGGATTTAAATATCCCCCGCGGGATGTAAATAAACATGGCCGCCGCTTTTTTTCCGGCTTGGGGAAAAGCCGGAAAAAAGCATCTAGACTGGCCCGATCCTCCGGAATAAAGCCCTATTCCGGAGGATCTCTTATTCCTACTTCAAAGTCCTTCCTTTGAAGTAGGAATAAGAGATCCTCCGGAATAGGGCTTTATTCCGGAGGATCGGGCCAGTCTAGACGCTTTTTTCCGGCTTTTCCCCAAGCCGGAAAAAAAGCGGCGGCCATGTTTATTTACATCCCGCGGGGGATATTTAAATCCCCCGCGGATTTCCCTATTCCCACTTTCAAAATTAGCATGTCCCTTCTGAAGAAGGGGCCAGTGTAGACGTAGCCCACATGTAAAGTTCCAGGGACATAGGTTTAACAGAAAACCTCTCCCTGGAAACTACAGATAATCAATGATGGCCACAAAATGATAGGAACCAGGTCCATTTCTCCAGGAACATGCAGCAAAACGTCTCAAGAAAGGAGATCACAAAGTTCATCTAGGTTCCTTTCCCCTCTTTTGAGTTAATAGTTATATCCCACAATATTATTTTTACTCCACCTACTTGTCTAAAGTCTGGTAAAATCTATTTCCATGAGTTGCTCCTTTTACTGTCTCAGTACAGGGTTGTTTTTTCTATATATTAACTAAATAAATTCTGCTTAAATGCCTTTGCTGATCAGCCCATCTTAAGCTTCAGTTATTTTCTCTTTTGTTCTGGTATTTGTCACTCGCTCAAATCCCCTCATATATATGAAGTCTCTATATTCCCTTCAGAGTTTTGTATCCCTCACTGAAATGTCCCTTTAATCTCGTTTTCCAAAGAATGCAACTACACGGTAGTTTGTCTAACCCTTCCTGAATAATTAAGTTCCCGTGTCATTTGGGTTGTCCTCTCTGTTGGCATTATATCCTTTTCATAATAAGGTGACAGGGACTGTGAACACTATTCCAAATGTGGCTTCACTTAGTCCGTTGTACAATGCTAGGATAATTTTCTGTGACAGGGATCAATTATTCCCACAAGTCAACAAGGACAGAACAAGTAGGAACAGGCTTACAGCTGCAGCAAGGAAAAAACAGGTGAACTGTAGCAAAATTTTTATAAAAGTCAGTTAAGCAATCAAAGAAGCAGACATGTCAAACAGTTAGATTAGACAGGGATTTGTTTTTATGAATAATTTCATTATTCTTCCATGATGCAGGGAGATGGGCTAAATGACCCACTAGAGGTTCCTTCCAAACCAAATTGTTCTAAGATTAGCATAGTATCAGTTTAAGGTCTGATATATTTAACCCAGGGGGTTAAATCCAGCACTTTATGGGATGTGGCCTGGGTGATTTAATACATCTTTTGCATGTAACTACCACTGTCATCATGCCAGAAGCTGCCAAGGGTAAATTGAATAGTAGCTTATTCTGGGAGTCACCCCATGGCAGCCAATGAGACTATTTGTGGAGTAAAATACTACTTTATGTATGCCAGTGATTTGTTTGCTTTTCTTTCCTTTACTGCAATAGATAAATGTTTTGGACAATATTCCCACCAATCTTCCTAACGCTTCATTTGCCCTCAACCCCCATCACAGTCTTAGATCCTTTTCACTATTAGAATTAACTGTCTGGAACTCAATATATTCAGCAGCTAATACAATGATACATTTAGTCTTTATCTTAAAGTTTTCAAATTTCTTGCTGAATGCTGATTCAAATCTGTTATAAGACAATGGATCTGATTAATTTTGCTTAATAAAGGTACCAGAAACAGTGGGGCTATTAAATTAACTGCCCTCATTCCTAACAAATCCTTTGCACCTGATTCTGACCTCATTTACACAGGGTTTTCTGACATCACAGGCTTAATAGAGTAATTTCCAGTTTATACCATTATGGAAGCCCTATAGGTAGATGTGGTTGCACAGTAGGAAAGGCCAAGGTTTTCATTAAACAGTACAAATGGTCTCATGATTCGCATCTTAAGGTCTGCAGAGCAGACCTGGAATAACTCCCCTGAAATAGTCGGGATAGTTTAAAGCCAAGATGTGAGGTCAGAATCAGGCCCACTATTTTTAAACATAATTTCTATTACAGATTTAGTTTGATATGAAAATACTTCCATGTAAGTTCCAAAAATGAGCTATAATTCCAATTACACACATTATTGCATTTACTAGCAAATATTAGCTATTATAACTTCTCTTTACCACATTCATGCTGGCTAGTCAGAAAAGTTAAACTCAGTTTTCATTCTATTAAACCTATGAGAGTTTTGCCATTGCCATGTATCATAGCAGGATCGGCCCCTTTGATGATACTTCATCAATGTCTATAATGTCTATGGATGCACACAAAACTCTCATAGGAATAAGGGGAATAGATATTACATAATTGTTAAAGCTTGTGCCAAATGAAATAACCAGAGGGCATGAAATACAGCATAAGAGCAGTCAAGCCTCACAGGACTGTAGATAGGTTTTCTTTACATAGACATTAGTTGTTAATAATTGATCCAAAATGTTTCACAAGGGAAAAAAAAGAACAGTTCTGCTACAGCCCCAGATCCTCAGCTGCGGGTGAAAAGCACTGAGCACGGCTCAGCTCTCACAAGCATAGCTCAGGGCTAAGGGGAGCATGTGCAAATGTGGCTCTAAGTCACTTCTTTGGTCCTCTGAGCCTAGGGATGTCCTGGCATTGGCCTGATCCCTGGCATAAATTTATGCAAGCTGCCAACCACCCCAAGGCATTATAAAGGACCTCTGGCCATGCCTCCTAAACTGGCAATTGTGGGGAAATAAAGGAGCTGCTATAGCAGCTTAGTACTTCCTGAGGAATTCTCATGTGCAAAAGGACTCTTCAGTGCACAACTAGACTAGTTTCAGTGCTGTAGTGCCACTCAGGTGGTGGAAAGCTGCCTTAGTAGAGGGCAGGATCTGAGCCATGATTCCTGTGGCAACTTCTGGCTTAGAGAAGGTTTGATGATTAAATGGGGAATTAAAGCAAGACACTGAACCAAATTCTGCAGTTGTTAATCAAGGCAAGACTGCAGAATTTAGGCCACAGTTAGGGTCCTCTTTCCAAATCCAATGCCCAAACACGTGCATTTATGAATAATTGGGTGGGGGGAAACGGCTAGCCCTATCTTTGTCTGGTTCAATTTGCTTATTCAGACAACTTACCCTTTTCTAAATGTGTCTCTTGAGCTGGCTCTTACATGATTGAACAACAACAATTTTCTAATTGGGGTGGGGAGATTTTGCTACAAAAATGGTCAATGTGAATGCAAGTGCACTTATGGAAAACATAATAGTGATTTTCAATGAATGAGTCACCCTCTAAAAGTCTGAGCTCAATTTCAGTGTAAGACGAAAACCCTAGCTACTCAATTACATAGCACAGTAGCTGCTTTTGAGCTAACAGCATTTTTGCTCATAGAGATAAAGTAGGATTCACCTATTACCATCAGAACAAACTGGATTTATATTTGGCTAGTGTGGTTGGCATTGTGGGTATATTTGTGCTAGGAAACTCATGACAGAGACTCAGGCAGGCAATTAGGAATCTTTCTTCCTATCCCTCTGAAATGTCTTGGAGAATCTTCTTCTTGGGACCATCGGAAGGTAGTCCTGAGATCTGGCTTTGGGGTCGAGACACACAACCAGTATATTTATTTCCATTCTTTCCCCTGATTTAGTCAAGCTGCTACACACAGTTCCTAGGAGGATTCTTTCTGCTAGCAATAGGTATATGCTGCTGCAGGGGGATGCCGTGCAGGAATGGCTGGGTTTAGCCAGAAATCAGGCATACAGAGTAATTCTTTTTGTAGTGTATATTTGCTTCCATATGGGAGTTCTCTACACCTGTATTCATGTGCCAACCACAATTTTCCCCTTGAGTCCCACAACGTTATTTAAAAAATTACATCTACAGGGTAACAGATGGCTGTATCCGGGCATCCGATGTACTATTTTCTTTCACATTGCTGAACTGTATCTAACTTTTGTATGAATAAATGTTCTCTTATTATCATTAACCACACAGCCCCATAGTGGTGCATGGCACCTGACAAATAAAAGACATGGCTCTGTCCCAGAGAGATGGGGGAAACAGATCACCAGTGTGGGGCTGCTGATAAAGCTATCTAGCCACAAGCCAGAACAGACGTTTATTGGGTCTCCGTCTAATTGGAACAGAAACAGTCGTACCTTTATATTAGAGACTTGAAGGCCAATGGAACCCAATGAGGCCCAACTCCAAGTGTCTGATTAGGGTCAGGTGTGAAAACAACTCAGCTCACTCAGGATGGGAGCAGTCATGGGGCCCTGGGAGGGTCCGGGATTGTTTCCAGGTGCTGGTGGCAGAACTGACACTGAGGAAGTGCTGAGCTCACACCAGCTGGTTCCCATCTTGAGACACATGCATGACGTGGCCAAATGGGATCCCACTCCAGGCATTCCTTGTCCGTACTTCATCTCGCGCTCCTGGAAGGGACATGCTGTGCAAAAAGTTCCCCCACTGCAGCACTTCAGGAAATCCAGAAAGCTGATCTGGGGGCTCTGCACACAGGTACTCACCCTGGGCCAGAACTCCCACCCACCCTCTGTTTACACCCAGAGCCCGGCAGCAGGGTCGGGTGGAAGGTGGCAGTGAATGGGAAGAGCAGGATGGCTAAACTGTGCCTGCACAACAATGGAGCTGCCCTGACACCTGACTGCCCCAGCTTCCACTGGTGATCCAGGGGTCTGTTTACAGTGCCCCATGGTGTTCTACGGGCCCCAGCTCCTGCTGCGCCTTGTAATCCAATGAGACATATGGGTAAAAAAACTTCAAATCGCTATTATCAAAGGGTGGGTGCTGGGTACATGGGCAGTTACATTCTCCTGGGCCACATGTACATGTTCCTGAGCCCCCTTTCAAGGCTCTGGACCAAAAGTTTGTGTGAATGACCATGCATCACCTGATAGTGTCCCACAGACATGGAAGAGGGAGCCAGTTGATACAGAGAAAGGAGACCTTGAGCCAGGAGGGGCTTGTATGCACCAGCCAGGTCAGAATCAGGGACAGATGCCTCAGCTTGGAAAGTGTTCAGGGAAGGTCAAGAAGGAAGCTGGTGTAAAGAACTGCGGAAGCTCACATGGAAGGAACTGATCACCTGGAAGAAGAGAGCTGGAAAATGTGTATGGAGTTGAGTTGGACTGTTCATTCTTGTATGTTCCAGTAAACAGCCCCATGTACAACATATGGACTATGCATATTTGATAGTATTGACACTGGGGAAACTGAGGCCTAGAGTCAAGTTAAGCCAATCCTTGCACAGATGGTCCAGATAACATGCACTCACTACGCCTCGCCAGCTCTCCAGGGAATTAGCTAACAAACGTTCTGGATCATTGCCAATTATTTTTGAAATTCATGGTTGACCCAGGAGAGGAGTGGATAGAAGCTTTAAACTGACAGAAAAAATGCAAGTTCCAGTGAAAAACTGAAAAATACCCAATGGGTATAGTAGCCTCCTCCTCTTGCATGCATGTCATCCCAGCCAAGAGACAAACATACCAGTAAGCATGCATAGATCTCGGGGGAGAGAGCACCTTATTCAGTCTGCTCCTAAGGTTTTTGTTCAATAGATGACCCTTGGTGTGAGTCCCCTTAGCTTGCCCCTCATCACATGATGTACCTGTTGTTGATTAATCCATAATTTGGTATTCATTTATTTAATAAATATTGAATTACCACACTGTTAATCTTCCAAAAATAGATAAGCATCGATGAGATGTTAAATTAAAAACATGATTAAGAGCTTCACTTAGTAACTCCGTAAACTCTCTCTCATATCCAACCCTTTTCCTTTCCATTCCTTGTCACTGCCTCTTAAAATGCAGCGTAGAAGCTCTTCAAGACATGGAAAAATCTTTTTTTTTCCCCCACTTTTTTGAAGAGCTTTTGGAAGTGGGATAAACAACATACAAATTACAGTGTAGACCCCAATCCTGCGATGAGTAGCTGATAGGCGGGCCCTTCCTCTGCATCTAGCCCTAGTGACTTCAGTGGTAGGAGCATGTCTATTGGTCGGTACAAGGGGATAGAACTAAGGAAAGGCAAGGAAAGTTTAGGCTAAATAATACCAGGAAAACCTTCCAGAAGGACAGATTTATTAGGCTGTGGAGTGGATTCTCAAGGGAAGCAATGGAAGCCACATTGGGAGATTTAAACTATGCTGAGCAAAGCATTAGAGCGAGTTTACCGCAGGGATCAATCCCACACAAGCATGAAGACAGATGAGAAGCCCTTACAAGTCTTTTCTATTTCTTTCTTGTAGGATTCTTCTAAGCGAGATTGATGCTGACAGCGGCCAGGTGGTATGTCTATGACTCAGCCTTCATATCACCACTTCCAGGGTAAAGACAGTGAGCAGCAGAGTTGGGGGGTGAAAAAGTGAAAGGAAGATGAGAGGCAGGTCAATGTTCCCCTCCAAAAACTGGAGGCACAGAGCCAGTTGCAGAGAACTGGAATAAGGGGCTGGTAAAGACAATCAATATAAAGAATGGCTGGTCACTTCCCTCTGTGAGCAGCAGAGAAGAAGCAACGCCTCACCCAAGCTTTAAATCCTATTCTGTCCTGGCTGCGTTTGGGAGTAATTACTGATGTAAGACATGGCCCATGTGAATTAACCTTCAAAGGCTGCCTCCCAGAGCAAAGAATGGCCAGTGCTGAGGTGGCACCGAGAGTTGTTTACGTCTTAGATTGTATTCACTGTGTGACGCTGTGGTTGAAGGAATAACTGGTAATACAGGTGGGATTCCCAAACTAGGGAAATGCTCCCAGACAATGTGGTTTCATCCTGTTACCCACACGTCTTTCCATTGACTGAAGTGGCTTTTGGATCTGAACCCCTCTGGTCTGCAGTAAGCCAGAAGATGAGCGCAGGAGGGGTAACATTTCAAACCCAGAGAGGTACACATTAAACCAGTGGTTTTCAGCCTTGTTTCATTTGTGGACCGCTAAAAAAATTCAAATGGAGGTGCAAGCCCCTTTGGAAATTATAGACGGAGTCTGCAGACCTTCCTCCCCCAAGCGACCATGCCCACAGGTTGAAAACCACTGCATTAAACAACAGGTTTCTGAAAAGGTGGTGGAATAGGAATAGAATTTGGCCTTGAAAATTGCAAACTGAAAATTCTGAAAAAATCTGGAAGCCAAAAATGAACTGAGAATTTGAACTTGATTCAACTCTGCTTTGTTTCAAACATTGATAGCGGAGTGGCATAGGTGTACATTTGGAGCAGAAGTGGTAAATTAGACCCTCCTATTTAAAACAATGGCTAAAAATTGCAACATTATAGATAGCCTGAAAAACCCAATCTGCCTCCTTCCTTAATCCTTATTAAGTAGTACTTAAACATCCCCTCAGGGTCACATTCATCCCTACACAGAAGTTTATGCACCTTGTAAATTTTCAGAATAAGATGTAAGTGAAGAACATGATTGGCACGGTATTTATAAAGAGGCAAATTTTACTCTAAATTAGTAATTCTCCTATGAGCCCTGTGTTCATGTTCCTGGCCAATATGCAGATAGAAATTAGGGCAAGTGGTCACCAACCAGTAGATGGGGATCAATCAGTAGATCTTGGAGCCTCTGACAGGGGATCCTGACTGGTTTGGCCAGGAAGCTATCACATGCCGGCACTTCAGTTGTCCCTCCACCCACTGTCATGCTGCTCCCGGCCTCTGCCTTGGAGCTGCTCCCTTGGGAGCCTCCTGCTTGTGTGCAGGACATGGGAGGAAGAAGGAGGGCGTGGATGCCAGGGTGTCCCTCCTCCTCCCACTCCTGTACCCTATCTCCACAGAGACAGAAGAGGATGGAGGGAGCTTGCCAATGCAGATTTCTGTCACTCAGGATATGTCTACACTACAGCGCTAATTCGAACTAACGCATCCAGACTAAAAAACTAGTTCAAATTAGCGTTTTGCTAATTCGAACTAGCATGTCGACATTAAGTGGACCCTAAACCAGGCTTAAGGATGGCCGGAAGCAGTGCCGGCAGGGCATCAGAGGAGGACTGTCTCAGGCTAGCCGAGGGCTGTGCTTAAAGGGTCCCGACCCCCACCCCGGACAGACAGTTCTCAGGGGTGCCCCGCTTGCAAAGCAGTCCTGGCTTGGAGTGCCCAGAGTGCCCACACTGGGCACATCACAGCACTCGGCCATCAGCCCGGCTGCACTTGCCGCAGGCTGCCATCTGGGGTGAGGGGGCAATTGGGGGGCTGCAGGAGAGGTTCCACCCCCAGAAGCCCGCAGAGCCAGCCCAGTCCTCCCCATCAGGGGCTCGTACCCCATTCCTCCCTCACCTCCTTCCACTTACCCCTCCCTAGCCCCCCTTCCTGATGTACAAAATAAAGGACAATTGTGTTCAAAAATAGAATCTCTTTATTGAACAAAACTGGGGGAGACTGGGAAAAGGAGGTGGGAGAGGGGAAGAGAGAGGCTGGGAGAGGGGAGGGCAACTACAATGATGAGGAGTTTGGAACAGGTCCCATATGAAGAGAGGCTAAAGAGACTGGGACTTTTCAGCTTAGAAAAGAGGAGACAGAGGGGGGATATGATAGAGGTCTATAAAAGCATGAGTGGGGTGGAGAGGGTGGATCAAGAAAAGTTCTTCATTAGTTCCCATAATAGAAGGACTAGAGGACACCAAAGGAAAGGAATGGGTAGCAGGCTTCAAACGAATAACAGAAAGTTCTTCTTCACAAAGCAAATAGTCAACCTGTGGAACTCCTTGCTGCAGGAGGCTGTGAAGGCTAGAACTAGAACAGAGTTTAAAGAGAAGTGAGATCAATTCATGGAGGTTGGGTTCATGGAGTGGTATTAGCCAGGGGGTAGGAGTGGTGTCCCTGCCCGAAGTTTGTGGAAGGCTGGAGATGGATGGCATGAGACAAATGGCTTGGTCACTGTCTTTGGTCCATGCCCTCCAGGGTCCCTAGTGTTGGCCACTGTCAGAAGACAGGCTACTGGGCTAGATGGACCTTTGGTCTGACCCAGTACGGCCATTCTAAGCTCAGGGTCGGGGGTCTCAGTGGACCACCTTGATTTTCATGCACACCTGCTCCTGGGTGGCCAGGCTGGCAGCTCTCCTGCCCTAGACAGCCGCTTTCCTGTGCCTAGTGCGGAGGTCGTGGACGAGGTCCACGATGTCTGCACTGGACCAGGCGGGTGCCCGCCTCTTGCGGTCCTGGGCAAGCTCCCGGGAGCCGCCAGCCTGGTCCCGGGAAGAGGGAAGGGCTGGGGGGCATCGGGTGGCTGGCTCGAGCCGTGCCAGGTGCAGGGTCTGCTGGCTGGGTGCTGGCAGGTTTGCACCTAGCATGGGCACTGTAGCCAGTCCGTGCCCCTTTAAGGGGGCCGGGGCCGGGAGGGGGGCAATAGAGTTTCCCTGGTGTTGGCCAGAGTGGCCACCAGGGAAAGCTGGGGAGGGCTAGCCTCCCACTAGTTCGAATTAAGGGGCTACACACCCCTTAATTCGAACTAGTAAGTTTGAACTAGGCTTAGTCCTCGTGGAATGAGGTTTACCTAGTTCAAACTAAGCGCTCCGCTAGTTCGAATTAAGTTCGAACTAGCGGAGCGCTAGTGTAGCGCCTAGGAAAGTTAGTTCGAACTAATGTCCGTTAGTTCGAATTAACTTTGTAGTGTAGACATACCCTCACACACTGTGCGTGTCTCTGTCATTCTCACAAACACAAACTGTCCTTCACTCTCATCTCCTGACCCAACACATACGTGAGGGGTTGTTGTTACTTCTTTTACCTCTTGCAAAGTGGGTTCATTTTGGGTTTTGCCTGGTCTGTGCATTTCATCATTTTCACTTGTCTCTTATGCTTCCATTTAATTCTTTGAGGAGTGAGTTCTAAAATCCTAACCTGTCGTGGCTGGAGTCATTATCCCTGTGGTAACTGCTGCGGGTCTCCACATGCTGTCCTTGCCTGCAGACACCAGTCCTGCAGCTCCCATTGATTAGTAATGAGGAACCATGGCCAGGAGAAGCTGTGGGCTCTGCGCCTGTAGATGAGGGGCAGACATGGCACCATGGAGCCATTGCTGTACATGCCAGCTGCTTTCAGGAGCGTTGCAAGGCCAGGGCAGGAGTAAGCCTGCCTTAACCCCACTGCTCCACCACCCAGAAGCTGTCTCAGTTAAATGGTGCCCAGCCAGAGCCTGTTTCCTAAATCCCTGCCCAGCCCTGAACCCTCTCCTGCACCCAACCTCCTGCCCAGATGTGAGTCCCCTCTGCACCCAAATTCCTTCCTAGAGCTTGGACCCTGAAACCCCTCCTGGGCCCCAATCCCCTGCCCTGAGCTCCTTCCACACTCCAAACCCTTTGGCCCAAAACCAGAGCCTGGACCCCAAACCCTACTCCAGCCTGGTGAAAGTGAGTGAGGATGGGGGAGGAAGGGGCATGGAGTGAGCAGGGTGAGGCCTCGGAGAAGGGTTGGAGCAGGGGCAAGGCCTCAAAGAAGGGGCCGGAAGGAAGAGGGGCCAGAGTATTTAGGCTTGAGGTAGATCTTACATTGCACTTCAGTTGAAAAAGTGCTCTTGTGGTTAAACAGGTTGGAGACCACTGACTTAGGGCATCATCTGTAGCCAGGACTCAGGACTAATGCCTTAAATATTGAACAATAAACTCAAACATTTCTTTCCTCCAAACCTAGGCAAAAGCGAACTTTTCAGTTCCTGTCTCTGTCACAATATTTACAATAATGTGTATTGAAAGAGGGACTTCTCTCCCCTCCACCAGAAGACATTTGGGAGATGCCCAAACATCTCACTAGACTGTTGACTGTCGTATCACATAAACAGGTCTAGCCCCTTTTCCCAGGCTGTCATCTATCAAAACTTTCTGAGTTTGATAATAAATCCCCCCCCCCATCCAATTCATATTGGACAGAAAAGGCTTTGTCACAGGACCTTGGCCACTTTCTTTCATTATTCTGATTATTTTGAATGAATGCAGCTCCTAGTGGCCCACACTGAGTTGTAGCCTCATTGTGCTTGTTTCTGTACCTATCCCCCATCCCTGCCTCAGATCTGACAATCTAAATAGCCCACATTTTTCTTCTAATGAAATACCAACTCCCACTAGACTAGACTCAATACCTGCTCTCTAGAAGAGGCAAAGTATTCCCTGTAAAAAGCTTTGTCACTACAAAACTTGGATGACACCTCTTTTCAAACAGGAGCTTAAAACCATGTGTCGTGCCAGAGGTGCCTTTTAGAGCTCTATGCAGTTCTCGATTTCTGCCCACATTAAGCCTGGCTGAAGGCAAGGCGATCTCATATCTCTATATAAGCTTTGTTGTCTGCTCACTGTCTGTTCCTCCTAAGATGCAAGTCATCTAGCTCCCGGATTTCCAAGCCTGACTGTTTCCTGTATGAGTGACACGTCTCGTGGTGACATAAACACTGCAGGGGCTGCTGGGAACAGGCTGAACGCTGAGAACGCTGTCCAAAAGGGGGGAAAAATGGCAAGACTATAGCTATGTGAAGTGAATGAGAAAGGAGTCTCACACATGAGACTGCAAGGCAGAGCAATTGAGAGCTTGGAAGGGTGCGCTGTCCGTTTTGTAAACCACTTTCAAAAGGCATTCAGTCATGGCAGCGCTAGGGATGAGTTATGAAGCTTGATCATCTTTTACAGCATTTCGATTTTCAGACAGAAAGGAGAATGCCTTTAGATTGTAAACACTTCTGGCCAGGAGCCATCTCTTACGGCTTATCTGCACGGCACTGGCAAAGCACCGTAGAAGGGTGCATTTTGTAAAGTGCTCTATGGTGCTGCGCTCCAACTGCCCCATGCAGACCCTGCTGGCATGCGCCACAAGGTGCCTCGTGCACACTAAAGGCCGTGGGATTGCCAGGGAGTCCTGCACTCCCACCTACAGACTCAGCCTCGGAAGCTCCACCCCGAGAGAGGGATCTTTTGTCTCCTCTTACAGGAGGACAGTTCCAAGACAAACTACTCGTGGCTGCAGAAAAGCCCAGTAGTGGGGTCTGAAGGACTGTTCACCAGCCAGAGCCCTTGTTGGAGCTGTGGGGGAGGTGTCTCTGCTAAGCTTGTTAGCAGGGGTGTAGATTGGGGTGGGCAAAAAGCGTCCCAAGGGTTGGATGCAGTTCACTAGGGTTAGCCCCTGGCAGGCCTCCAGAAGCTTTATTTACCTGCACCTCCACAGATCCAGCCAATCACTGTTCCCATTGGCCGTGGTTCACCGTTCCCGGCCATTGGGAGCCGTGGGAAGCGGTGTGGGCCAGGCTTCCACTTCCCAGAGTTCCCATTGGCTAAGAGCCACAGCCAATGGGAGCTGTGAGTACTGGTTAATAAAGCATCTGGAGGCCTGCCAGGGGCTGACCCTGGTGAACTGTGTCCAGCCTGTGGACTACTGATTGTCCACTCTGGGTACAGATTCCTTTTATTTATTCTTTGTTTTATAAACAGGGTTAGCCAGTGTTTACCAGGGTTCATATGTTTTCTCTGTAAAGCTTTTACTGTAAGAATAAATAAATGTACTTGCTTAGGAAGAGCTGCATGATAGCTTCACTGTGGGCAGTTTCCCTGGGTTCCATCTCTGCGGAGAGAAGCAAAGCAGGCCTACGTAGGTCATCTGCCTTTTGCTGTAAACGCACAGTTAAGTCAGAGAACTGTGCTGCCTGGATACTGTGCTCAAACAGGAAGAGAGGTGCTTGACAAAGACAGGGGATGGCCAACGAGCCTGAAGTTAATGCAAACTAGGTACCTTTCAGAACGCACTAGCAGGGTCTACACTGGGCATCTAGCAGCAGCAAAAGTAACTTAAAATTTCTTACAGGGACTGTCCTATTGCAACCCAGGTCCCTGCCAGCTCTTTAAATAGCTCCCTGCCGGCTTTTGCTGCAGCTCAGACAGCTCTTGCCGGAGCTGCACACCTGGGCACATCTGCTTCCTTTCACCTCTGGCATTTAAAGAGCAGCACATTAGCGCACTTCACACCTCTGGCATGCTTGGCCATGCCATGTAGACAAGCTCTGTGTTTTTCCGGAGCACCTAGAACGAGGGGGTCTGGTTTTGGTTGGCCAAATAAAGTTGCATGGTTCTAGCCTCTGGAACCTCTGAGTTGGCACATTAAGGCCCAATTTTCAAAATCTGGCACCTGTTTTGACATTCAGCTAGGCACTTAGGTGCCCAAATAGCCATTTTAGGCGCTTAAGTGCAATGCGGGTGCCAAAATATGGAACGGGGGCCCACACATACATACAGGAATTTGACAACTGGGATCCTGGTCTTAATTTTTTAAGATGCATTTTATCTTCTCCCAGACAAGCAACTTTCTGAATATAGCTCTCTCTGCAAGTTTCACATTACATTGGCACCGCCAGGCCCCACTGTGCTCGGTGCTGTAGGCAGTCATGCTAAGAAATCATTCTGAGGGGCGTGGATAAGGATCATTTCATCCGCCACTGAAATAAGGATCCTTTCATCCGTCACTGCTGGAGTGAAACTGGATCGTTGACTCAGATAGCTGCTGCTCCGGGGTCCCTTCATTAGTAGCACTCCTGCAGGGGACTTTGTGTGCGTGCCGGGCAGGGAGCTGGGTAAAGGGGATTCACTCCAGCTACCCCATCGCAGCTCCAATGGTCTCATAACAGCAGGGGTTCCTACACACAGACTGCTCTGCTTGCATGGATGGGCTGAGACCTCCCACCTTTGGGATGGAGCCCAGGCTGCCTGAAGTCTGGGACTGGTGATCTAGGGGATGGGTGGTAGTGATTATCCATCAGCTCAGCAGATGGTACATAAAAGAGGCCACATCCACTGCCACCCCAGGGAGGGTTGCGGCCACAGCATAGCAGGCCCATAGCCCATACCCTCTCTGGGGGGTGTTTAACCCCAACTTGGCATCACACTCAAGACCACAAAGATCAATTTTCCCATCCTCACCTAGCATCCCCATGGCAACTGCAGCAATTACTCCTATGGAAAAGCAACTCTGTAATGTCAGTTTATGTCTTACTAGTAGCTAGAAATGAGGAGCAGCCAGCATGACTCTCCCATTCTCCATGGAGCGAGAGCGAGTGCTTGGCAGCCCGTATCCTGAGATCCGCTGTGCTACCAGAGATGCAGTGACCATGTCCAAGGTAGAGTTGAGCTTTGCATCGGATCAGTGCAGCGCCTCCTAGCACCGTGTTAGGTTATTGGTCCCATCCCAACTAGATTCAGGAAGGGCAAATGTGTGTCTGTGATTTGCCAGAATACAAGATGTTACTTGTTTTAAATATACTTCATGTATGACATGAGAATGGCAATGAAATTTCTGGTGTAAAATAGATTGCCTTCATTACTTTGGAGGATTTGCTCAACAGACATACAAAATCCAGTGGAAGCCAGTTAATCTTGCTGAGGGTTATTAAGCTTTCTTTTTATTTATGGAAATGTCTTAACTCATGCAGTGCAAATGCCAGAAAAATACTATAAATGCAGTCTGATCCAATTTCCATGTTATTCACACACTGGCATGGCCTGATTCTCCTCTCACTTACATTGGTGTTCATCAGGAATAACTCCACTGAAGTCACAGAATCATAGAACTCTAGAACTGGAAGGGACCTCGAGAGGTCATCAAGTCCAGGCCCCTTAATTCATATCACATCAAAAAAACCTGTCTACATTAAAAGATCCTTAATGATGCACAGCCAAACGCTCAGAAATGCCAGAATTAAGGGTCTGTGTGTATGCTTTACCATATAGTTTTTAATTACATGGTTACGTACTTGCTCAGTAGCTCTTACTCACTCAGGATATGTCTACACTACCCCGCTAGTTCGAACTAGCGGGGTAGTGTAGACATACCCTCAGGTCACAGAAGTAATGATGCTCACCTTTTGGGAAGCCATGCAGTGTTTATTTTCTCCTCGCTATTCCGTACCCCATCCAAACGCTCCATTGATTACAGAATTACTCATTTTCTCATGGGCACAGTCAACCTGTGGAACTCATTGCCACAGGATGTTGTGAAGGTGACTATGAAAAAATAATTATATAAGTTTGTGGAAAATAGGCCCATCGATGGCTGCTAGACAACCCTATGTTCCGAGAGTCCTGATTACCAGATGCTGGATGTGATGTGCTTGTATGTATGCCTTTGAAAATGCCATTTAGTGGAAGTTGCCTAGAGGATTCCCATTCAAACAAGAAGCACTAGAGGCAGATTCACTACAAACCCAGCTAAACAGGTGTGCAGGCCAGATGGCTTTTTCAAGCCTCCCACAAAAGGACTTCTGCAAAATCTGCTTTTGCCTACTAGAAACAGGAGAGGAGAAGATGGTAGGAAATAATATCAGCAATCCAGCAGCACTACTGTGGGTTTTTAATTGTTTGCACATCACATCTGGTGGCTGCTCAGAGACAGTACATTTTTGTTACTGCAGAAGCCAAGTCAATGAGCTCTGTGGAGCCTTTGTGAAATCCATTTTGAATCCCTGTCCCCATTAAAAGAGAAGCGCATGTAACAAAATACAGAGTGGATATACCAAGCTTTGCTTGAGAAACAATCTGAGGTTTACGTACTAAACACTGTAACACCTTAAAGGCCCAGTCCTGTGCCTACTGAATTTTCCTGTTGATTTCAATGGAACAGGACTGGACCCTTACATAGGGCCTGATCCTGTCATCCTAACACAGCTAGTACTGCCATTGACTTCAATGGCTGTTTTGGCTGCACTGTTACTGCAAGATCAAGCCCACAAGGGACATCTTAACCAGTTCTCAGTGTTATTAACTCTTTGTAAAGCTCTTTAAAGTTAGACAAAACAAATGAGAAGCAACATCACTAGGTCTACACTTGAGAACTGGTATACATAAAATAAGCAATGCTGGGATTTGATAAAGATAAGCTGCTAAAAAAAAGGCTACTCTCAGGGTATGTCTAGACTGCAGAGTTTTTCCGGGATACTGGAACTAACCCAGAAAAGCTCTGCCATGTCCAAGGAATACGTCTGCTTTTCCAAAAAAAAATTTGGAAAAGCAGATACGTTTTTTCGGCGTCCCTGTAAACCTCGTTCTATGAGGAAGAAGGGATGTTCCAAAAGATGTTTTTTCCCGACATTTGGCCCACTGTAGACGGGCCAATTGTTGGAAAAGCCTCTTTCAGAAGAAAAGTGGAAAAAGATACACAAATTGTAGTTCCAACAGAAATTTGTAGTGTAGACACAGTCTGAGTAAGATGGTTTTCTTCCTTTTAAATCTCTCCACCAATGCTTCCTTCCAGCAAGACAATAAACAAGGCTTTACATATTTCTCCTCTCTCATTGGTCCCCATCGCTACTGGTTCCTATGTCCCATCCCCACACATTACTCTCTATTTTGCCTCCTTCTGCCATTCTCATGGTCTTCATATGGCATGCTCCTTCTCTCTCCTCCTTTCATCCTGTTTCCCCAGGAAATTCCTGATGCCTCCTTCTCATTGGGCCAAATCCTGAGGGCTTTACTCCATTTTCATTCAGGGGAACTTCTGTTGACTTACTTGGTGCACCTGCACAGCACCCTAAACTTGAAATAAGATATGCAATTTGTATATCTTATTTCAATTCTATTTCAAAATAGCTCATTTTGAAATTTGGTGCATCTACACAGCGCCAAATTTCAAAATAATGCACTAATTCGAGACATCCCTTAACCCTCGTGGAACGTGGGTTACAGGGATGCTGAAATAGCATGCCAGTTATTTCGAAAAATATTTCAAAATAACTAGTGGCTTGTTAAGACAGGGGATAGCTATTTTGGGATACCTCTGGTATCCCGAAATAGCCGTGCTGTGTAGACACACCTTAGGAGTTTGCTTAAGTTAAAACTGAGGGCCTTGCTCACATTGTTTATGCTACTTGTCCCAGTGATTCCAATGAGACTGCGTGAGTGCTCGAAAGCTGCACAACTAGGCTTTGCTGTATTCTTGAACTTAGGCTTTATTTTTGTTTGTCTGCTTTTATTTAGACTGTTAATCTCTACAGAGCAGGGAACATGTCTTGCCCATGTTCTGTTATGTACTGGGTAAATGTCAATGTTCTACACTACTAATAGGCCAAATCCTAAAGACATCACTCAGGGCTGGTCTACATGGATTCTATAAATTGATCTTAGAAATCAGCATAATGTAAGTTAATTTACAGCCTTCTCTATACTGCGCTCTTGATGGGAGATGCTCTCTCATTGACATAACTTCCGCCTTTTGGGGAGGTGGATACAGAGGTTGAAGAGAAAACACTTTCCCATCCACTTAGCGTGTTTTCACCAAACCTCTAAATCGAAACCGCTGCATTGATCACAGCAGTGCCCATTTTGCCAGTAGTGTAGACATGACATCGGTTCTTAACTGAAGCCTGAGTTTCCCAACTTGTCTGAATAAGCACTACAAAAACCAAGCGAGGCACCAGGATTTGTCTCAGTCATTATTATCACATTGGAGGGCATCTACAACAACAACTGAGTGGAGCAATGTGAATGTAATACATCGCTACAGTGAAAATAACAACATTTTCCAAAGAGTTTTTAAATGATGTCTTTGGCCACCACCAGATTAATCAGACAGGCATCTATGAATCTACATGGTTTGCCCTGCATCTTATTGTAATATTCAAATGCTCTGCTGTTCAGCTTCCCGTTTGCCAAGCCCCTGTCTACTAGATTTCATTATGATCACACTGTTTTGATTTGCTGTCAAATTCCTGTCTGCGATGTCTTCTGCACCAGCTGATCCAGTCCTGCAGGCACTCCATGTTTGCCAGTTGTTGCAAACACATGTTTATTTCCGAACTGATAGTGACCCGTTTCTTTGGGCTTGCAGCCTTAAATACTGCTGCTTCTCTAGGAAGAGAAAAGAACAGAAAGAAACAATCTACACAAGAATATCCTCACAATGAAAGAAAAATGATACTTTGCTGACCAAATCTCAGTAATATGTTCTACCAGACATACTGTGTGCAGAGTTAAAGCTGAAGAGGATACTAAGGGTGAAATTCAGCCTTGTGCATAGGGAAAACAAATAGCCTATGCATTATTAAAGATCTCAAAATAGGGCTTACACGGGACTTGTGTTGTGCACAGACCTTGCTTTAGCTCACTGCACATGGTGAGTTTCACATGACAGCTCAAAAAGTGAGGAACAGCTTTATTTATTTATATTTTGGAGAGAGGAAAAAGCAGAGAAAACTATAAATTGATCATGATTATTTCCAAAACAGTACTTTTAAGCAGTGATTTTTGCCTTTTTTTAAAAAAATCTCCTGGCCTATAAATCTCTTTATGGCAAGAAAAAAAAAGACAGAGGAAGAAAATGGGTTAAATTCCACCGCACTGTCAAGAACTTTCAGCATTTTCCTCTAGCACCCTATTTGGATGGCAAATCAAGCAATACACAGCCTTAAATTAAAAGACAAAAGATGGTTTCATGGAGAAGGGGCAGAGAAGAGCAAGAATGCTTAAAAGATTCTAAAACATCCCTTAAAGTGTAAGGCTGGAGGCAGGCAGTGTGCTTCATTTAACAAAAGAAGGTTATGGGATGACTTGATTACAGTCCAGACTTATCCACTTACAAGGGCACCAAGAGTAAAAAGTTTGTTCATCAAATTTGCAGATGACACCAACCTGGCCAGGGTTGCAAACACTTTGGAGAACAGGATTAGAATTCAAAGAGACCCTTGCTAAATCCACTTACAAGGGCACCAAGAGCTTCCATGGGCTCCTGGGTAAGGGGGGGGGGCTGACTCCGCGCTCCCATAAAACGTGGGGCCTGCCTCGGCTAGAAGAGGTGGAGGTGGAGGCAGCCAGTCCTCAGCACCACCCAGAGCGTGGTGCACCCCCCGCCCAGAGTGCGCTGCCCAATGCTCCAGGTGGTGATTAAGGGCCCGGGCTCTGGCTGTCACTGTTGCCACAGTAACAGTGGCGGTGGCTGGTAGCCTGGGGTCTCTTTGAATTGCCAGGCCCTGGGGAAACTACCTCCTTTGCCTCCCTCTGCCCGCCCCCATCGGTGTTCATGTTCTGTAGGGAACAGAAAAACGATACTGGAGGGCAGGCAAAGGAACACATGATTCAATGGCTAGAAGTCAACCTAGACAAATTCAGACTAGAAATAAGTCACATATTTTTCACAGTGATGTTAGTTAACTTTCGGCACAATTTACTGAGGATTTTGATGGATTCTCCATCCTTGGCAATTTTTATATCAAGATTGGCTCTTTTTCTAAAACACACACTGCAGTCCAAACAGGAACTAATTTAGGGAGTCTCCTGTAATCTGAGCCTTAAAGAAGGTCTGACCAGATAATTACAATGGTCCCTTATCATCTAAGAATCATTATTGTTATGCCTTATTTGCATTATTGTAGTGCCTAGGAGCCCCGGTTGTGGGCAAAAGTGCTACAAACACAGAGCAAACATATGGTTCTTGCCCTCCAAAGAGCTTGCAAGCTAAGTATAAAACAAGAGGCAACAGATGGATCACAGATTTCCTGTGCAACTTGGAATTCGTCAATTCACCGCTCTGTGCCTCCATTTCTCCATATACAAATTGCAGATCACACCTAATTCATGGCCGTGTTATGAGGCATCAATTAATATCTATAAGAACCCTGTGAGATATTCAGATGGAAGGTACAAGAGAAATACAAAATGTTGTTATTTATTAATGAGTCAGAGCTGAAGAATTTGCATTGAACTTAAGCAGACTTTAAAACCAAACAGTGATGTACGCTGTGCAGAGAGGCTTTAATGCGTCTCAAAGCTGCACGCAAGTGACAGGTGCTTGTGTCAGCTACCCTGTATAAAAAGTGGTGCAAGGAATGCTCCGTTTGTCTTTGAGTGACAGGCCTACAATGAAGAAATAACTTGCACGAGACATTGTCAACACAGACAGGAAAAGGTAAACACAGTGCTTCAGCTTTGTCACTGTCTGTCACAGGCTGGCTGGCGAAACCTTGAAGGCAAGATGGGCCGAGATCTAGCAGCTACCCCTCTGCCTTGCCCCTGATATAGTCACATAGGGGCCATTTAGAACCATAATCAGGTGTAACAGAGTTCGAGTGACGGACCTCAGCGGCAAAGGGAGACTCAAACAGAGCTGAGCTGAGCAAAACAAGAGGCAGGGAAGGACGTCTGAGGTAAGGGAAGGGTCTGAGGTAGGCAAATTGAGGAAGGCTTTAGGGACAGAACTGATCCCTGCAGGGGTCCTTGGCAGAGAGCAACAGGGCCCACCGACTCGGGGCCCAACAATTCAAAAGGGCTGGGATTCCCGGCTGCTGCTACTACTGTGGTAGCTGAAGGGGAGGGGGGAGGGCGCTGTGATCTGGGCAGTGCTAAAGGCTCACAACCCTCAGTGAGTGCCTCTTCCCCTCTCAGCCCTCTCACACACACCTTGCCTGGAGCCCGCTGACAGGCTCACTCACTCTCTTGCGCTAGGCTGGCTCTTTGGATCCTTCTCTACAGAGCCTCTAGCCTGTAAGCAGGGCCAGGACAGCCCCTGGGAGTTTAAAACGCTAGCTCCTAATTTAAACACAGTTTTCAACATACCACACTAGCCAATACTCTATCCCGTTCCTCACACACCCACTCCTGGTGGGGAGTAGCAGGATCCCAGCACCTGCTTACTCCTGCATTCCCAGACTCGAGTTTCAGGGAGGCCACGGAGAAGCACTGTCTTGCTTCTCTTTATGTTCACACAGCTCTTTGCACAATCTGGACCCAAAAGTAGAACAAAGTAAATTTTCCAGTTGCCATAAGCAAAGTTCCCCTAAGGAATTAAAGAAGTGGGAGTCACTGCCTACAGGGCAATGCGCCTTCCTACATCTATAAGTCCATTCTCAGTAGGACCCCTGCCATGGCTACGTATCAAACTAAGCTGTCACCTTTCCTTCCCCTTCCTTGGTTGCTTATAAGAGGGGATGGTTTCCTTAACTTTACATTGCTTTAGAACATCTAAATCACTAGCATCCTCACCCACTGTTTTACTGAGCTAGTGAGAATTTATGGACTTTCCAGATATTGGCATATTTCAACCTGTGTAACCCCAAAACCAGACTTTTAATCAATGACCTTCAGAAAGTACATTGCTTCCTGAATGTATCAAAGGCTGCTCAGTGTAATCCTTTTCCAAGTTAATTGGCCCTGGAGTACTGTACATACAATCAGATAAAGTACTGGTTTTACTTTGCAGTCATTCAGAACCATAAGCTGGCTTTGCTCTTCGCCTAATGCTTCGTTGTTATGTCAAATGAAATGGGGGTCAGCCAGTCAGGTGGTGAATACTACTTACTTGCTTACTTACAGGGTTTGCTTCTAAGAGGCAAACTGCCTTTGTACACCCAAACTGGACCTGGTGGATCAGAGTTCAGCACCTTTTCCATTTAACTTTGACTCAGTTTGGCCAGATATAGGGCTGAACCTTGGCAGATGTCTCCTTCCTCTGGCTGGGGGCAAGACAAGGCAACTGATGAGGCCTTGTCTACACTAAAAGGAAGATCACCGCTGCTGCGATTGATCTTCTGGAGTTCAATTGAGTGAATCTAGTCAAGACTCACTAAATCGAACACTGAGAGCAGCTCCCGCTGGTATCCAACCCTCCTCCTTCTGCAAGGAATAAGGGAAGCCGATGGGAGTGTCTGCTGTCTCCTGCTGTGGGGATGGTGCCAAGCTCAGCTTAAGGAAAGCCAACTCCAGCTACCTATTCTACATAGCTGGAGTTGCATACCTTAAGCCGAGCTGCCGGGTTTAGTGTAGTAGAGGAGTTCAGCATCCACCTTGCTAAACCCTGTGGAGCCATTTGTGCACAGAACTGTGCCCTGGATCTATCAGTGACACTTATTGGCTCAGGGCATCTTATCCATTGCAAATGTGGATGCCTTTTTTCAGATATAGCCTGGCCTCAGATGTGGTGCTAAGCCTGAACAGTTTACATTGCATTGCCTCTCCAATGCACTGCTTTTCCAGGTCGTTAGGTGCCTTTTGGAACATACTGCAGCCAAACTATTTCCCTGTAAAAATGTCTCGATTTTCACTGGGAACCTTCCCCTTCGCCGCAAACACAGTGGGCATGTGAAACATGACTTGAAACTCTGATAAAGAACAGAATTGCCAGACACGTAGATGAGCATCATTTGTTGGGGAAAAGTCAATATGGTTTCTGTAAAGAGAAATTGTGCCTCACGAATCTACTAGAATTCTTTGAAAGGGTTAAGAAGCATGTGGACAACAGGAATCCAGTGTACTTAGATTTCCAGAAAGCCTTTGACAAGGTTCCTCGCCAAAGGCTTTTCAGCAAGGTAAGCTACTGTGGAATAAAAGGGAAGGTCCTCTCATGGATTAATAACTGGTTAAAAGATAAGAAAGGGTAGGAATAAATAGTCAGTTTTCAGAATGGAGAGAGATAACTAATGTTGTCCCACAAAGGTCTGTACTGGGACCAGTCCTATTCAACATATTCATAAATGATCTGGAGAAAGGGATTAATCGTGAGGTTAATTATTTTGAAAGAACTTATTTTGAAATAATAACTCCCAAAATAACTGTTTCAAAATAAGCTTATTCTCCAAAGGTGTGTCTACATAGTGGTACTAGCTCAAATTAAGCTAATGACAAAATTTACTTATTTCGAGCTTATTTTGAGATAGTCTATTTTAATTTTGAATTAACCCTATTCCGACAAGTCCCTTAATCCTCATAGAACAAGGTTTACTGGGATATCAACAAGCCCATTATTTCAATTGCATTTCGGAATAACAGGAGTGCTGTTAAGATGTGGAAAACACTATTTCAGGATACCAGACATATCCCAAAATAGCCCCGCTGTCAAGACGTACCCCAAGGAAAGCAGGAGTTATTATTTCAAAATAACCAGCCCCTTATTTTGAAATAACAGGCTTGGCAGTGTGAACACTCTGCTTGTTATTTCAAAATAAGGGGAGTTATTTTGAAATAACTCCCTAGTGTAGACAAGGGCTGAGGTGGCAAAATTGCAGGTTATAGTAAACTGCTCACAATAGTTAAGTCGAAAGCAGACTTAAGTTCAAAAGTTCAAGGTGCCTGGGCAACAAAAAATGGCAGATTAATTTTAATGTTGATAAATGCATATTGGAAAACATAATCCCAATTTATACGTACAAAATGATGGGGACTAAATTAGCTATAACCATGTAAGAGAGAGATCTTGGAGTCATTGTAGATAGTTCTCTAAAAACATCCACTCAATGTGCAGCAGCAGTCAGAAAAGCAAACAAAATGTTAGGAATCATTAAAAAAGGGATAGGGATTAAGACAGAGAATATTTTATTGCCTCTGTATAAATCCATGGAACACACACATCTTGAATACTGCATGCAGATGTGGTCACCTCATCTCAAAAAACATATTTTGGCATTGGAAAAAGTTCAGAAAAGGGCAACAAAAATGATTAGGGGTTTGGAACAGCTGCCGTATGAGGAAAGATTAATAAAACTGGGACTTTTCATCTTAGAAAAGAGGAGACTAAGGGTGGATATGATAGATGTCTATAAAATCATGATTGGTATGGAGAAAGTAAGAGTAGTTATCAATGGTTCACTCTCAAAGTAGGAGACCATACCTAATTATGTTCCAAAGGGTTCTGACTGGTACTATTCAATATTTTCATTAATGACTTAGATGAGGGAGTAAAAAGTTTGTTTATTAAATTTGCAGATGACACGAACCTGGCCAGTGTTGCAAACACTTTGGAGAACAGGATTAGAATTCAAAGAGACCCTTGCTAAATTGGAAAACTGGTCTGAAATTAACAAGATGAAATTCAGTAAAGACATATGCAAAGTACTACACTTTGGAAGGGAAAACTCAAATCAGTGCAAAACTACAAAATTGGGGATAAGTGGCTAGGTAGTAGCAGTGCAGAAAAAGAGCTGGTGGACCACAAATTGAGTATGAACCTACAGTGTGATGCAGTCACCAAAAAGGCTAATATCATTCTGGAGCATAAGCTTTTGTGGGCAAAGACCCACTTCGTCAGATGCATCTGACGAAGTGGGTCTTTGCCCATGAAAGCTTATGCTCCAATACATCTGTTAGTCTATAAGATGCCACAGGGACTCCTTGTCGCTTTTGCAGATCCAGACTAACATGGCTATCCCGCTGATACTTGACATCATTCTGGGGTGTATTATTAGGAATGTCAGATGTAAGACATGAGCAATGCTCCCTCTAATCTTTTCCATCCACATGCAGATCTTTTCCATCCATGTGTGGAATAATTTTTGTGTGCACTGAGGCATGTGCAAATGTGCATGACCGACAGAAACACAGACCTAGCTGTGGTCTTTCTGCTAATAAGCTGGGCAGCATTTCAATCTCTCCTGAGTGGCCACACAAGTGCACAGCTCACAGGGACCTCTGGACACAGGACGTAATTGTTGCATTCTGCTTAGCACTGGTGAGGCCTCACCTGGAACACCATGCACGGTTAAGAGCACCACCCATTAAGAAAGATGTGGATAAAATGGAGTGAGTCCAGAAGAGAGCAATAAAAATAATAACAGGTTTAGAAAACCTGACCTATGAGGAAAAGTTTTAAAACCTGGAAGGTTTAATCTCAGGAAAAGAAACTTGAAGGGACCTGATCATCATCTTCAAATAAGTAACGGGCTGTTATTAAAGAAGACAGTGATCGATTGGAGTCAAGTCCATGGAAAGTAGAACAAACAGTAATTGACTTCATAAGCAGCAAGAGAGATTTAGGTTGGAAATTAGGAAAACTTTCTATCTATAAGACCAGCTAAGTACTAGAATACGTTACCAAGGGAGGTTGTTGAAGCCCCATCGCTGGAAGTTTTGAAGAACAAGTGGGACAGATACTTGCCGGGGATAATCTAGGTTTACTTGGTCCTGCCTCACCACAGGTTGCTAAGCTAGATGACCTCTTAAGGATTTTTCCAGACATATTTCTATGATTCTATAAGCAGCTAAAAACGCCTCTCCAGGAACATCTTCTGCACAATATGTAGGAAATGAAATTGGACGTGGGTAGAATGAGCCAAGAGCTGTGGTCATTGATGGACACTGTAAGGACCTTGACTGAAAACCCTGGTCAGATAGCATGATCCCCAGCAGCACTTAGAGGCTTGACACATGAACCAAATAACTGCTTGGACTTCTGTGGCTATTCCAGGCTTACAGTGCTCAGTCAGGAAGAACCAGAGCAGTCCAGGTTAATAGACTGCACAGGAGTCTCAATCCACAAGCAAACTCTTCCAGGAGTGATAGACAATGACCTACATCACTGGCTGGTTATCGCATTTCCCCACCCTTTTCCTTTGGATTTGTTTTCTTTTCACTTATAAACAGTGGCTAAGGTGCGGTTACTGCCATTCGTTTCATTTTTGACAATGTTGTTTTGCTAGTAAGTTCACTGTACCTACTGCATGTTACTCGCTCCGTTACTCCCTGCAGCTGCTGCTGCTGGAAAGAACAGAATCAACCCACCGTGCTGTTAAGGAAATGTCTCAAGACAGTGCTGCGGAAAGATCCCTAGAGTGGGGGCACATGAATGCATGATTTTCAGTCCCGACTGATGCACACGCCTGGAGAATGCGACCACCTCTTCAAAGTAGCAGGGCAATATATTCAGATAAGTCCAATAATGTCTAGGTGCATTTCCAATGACTGGCCCTGCCTACACACCATTCCCTGATTACTGTGGCTAAACATGCTTGATAGAGAACAGAGTCTTCAACTGCTAATTCTCATAGCAAGAGCATTGTGAAATCTGATTCCTTACTGTCACCATCTAGGGATCATGTCTCCACTCTTGGCTTAGCAGGAATTTCTTTCTCCTCTTCTCTCCTTCACTCCACTTACTTTCTTCTCACTTGTCTGCATGATGTTTTTTTCCTTCACCAGCACAAAGATTTTATTCACTCTGCATTAGCAATATAACTTGTGTGGAGTACTGGTGACATATTGTGGCTGTACTGGTTAATCACAGGTATGTTTTCCCTGGAGCTATCAGATCTGCTTTGATGTGAAATCTGATGCCTCTTTAGCCACAGTCACACTCAGGGGTATATCTACACAGCATGGCTAAACTCGAAATAAGCTATGCAACTTGAGCTACACTAATTATGTAGCTTAAGTCGAAATAGCTTATTTCAACTTTTTGCGCTGTCTACACTGCAGTTATTTTGAGATAGAGCACTTTTCTCCCGACTTCCCTTACTCCTCGTACAATGAGGGTTACAGGAGTCAGAGTAAGCAGTCTTCCAGCTCAACAACATTATGTCAAAATAACTGCTTGTGTGACTATATTATTTCAGAATAACATCAGTTATACTAAAATAATGCTGCTATGTAGACATAGCCTTTGAGTCCAATGCTATAATCCCAGTGTTCCCAAAACAGCCACTGAAGTCAGTGGGAATTTAGAGTGTTCAAGAAAGGCAGCTTTGGTCTTTTATGCCTGATATTTGTTAAAGGCTAAATGATGTAGACTTTCGATAAATAAGTCTACAGTGTTGGCATGCAATAGAGAGACAAATACACAATATTATTTCTCTTTCAAAAGCATTATTTGAACACCCACTATATTATATTGAGACTTAAAGTTCTCATTTTTAAAAATAATTTGCAATCACGTAGAGAGTCTATAATCTCAGCTACATCTCTGACTAGAGCCCTGAGTAAGCAAAGCATTTAAGCATCTGCTGAAATTCTATTGATTTAATAAAGTTAAGATCATGCCTAAATAGATTGCAGAATAACGCTATAACTACACAGACCCTTAGGCATATGCTTAATTTATGATCTAGGACCAGCAACACTGTAAACACCCAGGGTACGTCTACACTACATGCCTCTGTCGGCAGAGGCATGTAGATTTGTTTATTCAGCAAAGGTAAATGAAGCCGCGATTTAAATGATCGCGGCTTCATTTACATTTACATGGCTGCCGCACTGAGCCGACAAACAGCTGATCAGCTGTTTGTCGGCTCGCCGCTAGTCTGGACGTTCCCCCTGTCGACATCAAAGCCCTTTGTAGGCATCCCCGGTAAACCTCATTCCACGAGGAATAACGGGGCTGCCGACAAAGGGCTTTGATGTCGACAGGGGGAACGTCCAGACTAGCAGCGAGCCGACAAACAGCTGATCAGCTGTTTGTCAGCTCAGCGCGGCAGCCATGTAAATGTAAATGAAGCCGCAATCATTTAAATCGTGGCTTCATTTACCTTTGCCTACAACCCTAATCTACATGCCTCTGCCGACAGAGGCATGTAGTCTAGACACAGCCCCAAAGGAAAAGACAGTCCATGCCTCAAGCATCTTTTAGTATAAATGATGCATGACTATAATTTCATCTGAAGAAGTGGGTTGTGCCCACGAAAGCTCATGATACCATCTACATGTTTTATTAGTCTCTAAGGTGCTGCAAGACTGTTTTTGTCTTTTAAGTTTTTCCAGTTACAGACTAATTTGGCTACCCCTCTAAAGCTTTTGAATATGAGGATAACGTCAAGCCTGTGAGCAGTCTTATTCATTTATACCTAAAGTGTAAGATACTTGGGGCAGGGACTGATGTTTTACTCTGTGTGTTTACAAGGCCACTCACAGTGGGGTCCGGCTCTCTAATTCAGAGTCCCTAGAGCATGGGTTCTCAAATTGGGGGGCATGTTCCCCTGGGGGAGGTGTGAAGAAATTCCAGGGGGGCACAAGGCGATCCAGCCTCCCCGCTCCCCAACAAGTTTTGCTGCCCTGGTCAGTCCCTCCTTTTTGGGGGAGAGGGGCTCAACAAGTTTTGCTGCTATTTTTGCGAGGGGTGGGGCATGAGGGTTTTCAAAAATCAAAAAGGGGGCATGATGCCGAAAAATTTGGGCACTACTGCCCTACAGGATACTGCATTATATATAGTAAATGTTACCCCTTTGTGACCCAGCAGGTTAGTGGACATTTGGGGTCCTATGATTTCAGTTAAGAGAAGAAACTGATGTTGGAGTTGGGTATGTTTGAGACAATCTTGTTTATTATAAAACCACGTTTCCCTAAACACAGCAGACATCAAACAGCAGGAGATAGTTTCTTTGCTCACAGTTCCAAGCCTCCTTAGACAGTACTTAGTCCCAAAAAACTAGTTCTCTCTTTTGCTAAAGGCCATGCACCCAGTGCTTATTCTGGCTGCATCATTGACTTGCAGTTCCTTTTTAGTGTTGGGGGGGGTGTATGTGTATGGGCATGCACACACTCTTTGTCTCTCTCTCACACACACACACACACTTCCATGCATTTATATTCAAACAATAGCCAGCAAAACCTCTCTTCAGACATAAGATTTGCATGGGTGTTTGGTTTGCAGAGTGACATGTGGCTCTATCTGAGGGGAAGCTGCTGCTGCGTCAGCTATCTGGTCTCTTATAGGACCTTAATTGTTTCTTACATGTATCTGTAATAAATAGTAGCTGATACACTCACCAGTTTAAAGAAGGTTTAGCCTAACCCATAACAATAATGATAATTCAAGTCAATGGGATTAAACTTGTGTATTTTATTGAACAAGGTCCTAAATATACCCCACACTGACATTACCATTTAGAGAGCAGCTATAAATATTAGCTTTAACTGACAGCATTTTCACGCTGCAGTGAATAAACATAAGTGTAAATTAACAGACTAGACTATAACTCAGAAAAATCAAAGTAACTGGCTTCCCCCATCACATAGTACAATCCAAGAATGTAGTATAAATTAATTCAAATATTGCCAATTTCCTTTTATGTTTTAAAAGTGTCCTCAATATACAGCACTATCTAACCTTGTTGAGATTTTCTTAAATAATTCTGCCTCGGGATACAGAGCTTTTTTTTTTTTTTTTTTTTTAATATAGCAGTGATGGATCTATATGGCTCTAAGAGGCAGATTCTCCCAAACACTTAAGGCATGACCTAGAGGAGATGACTGAACTGATTCTGTCAAGAAGGGTTTGTATTTTCTTCAGGGCTAGTTAGGAAAAGGGAAAAATCTAAATATGTTTTGACATTTGTATTTCGAGTGTTATCTGTCAAATGTGCCAGGACTAGTTCATAAATTTACTAAAGACTGCCAGGGCTATCCAACATATCAATAGCAAGATGTACTCTATATATGATCTAGGCTGAAAGACAAATTTATAAAACACAAAAATATACTGCAAATTTGAAGACGATACAGCGTGGACATGGGGGAAGTCAGTACCATTTTTAAAATTGCACAGTAGACATCTAGATAAATGATGTCTGACAATTCCATCATCAAAATCCAGAGAGAAAACAAATCAAAGAGGTTAGATGAGGTCATGAGACACCTCCTCCCCCGAAAAAAATCTGATCATCATCCAGGAAATATCTTCTTAACCTTGGTCCTTTATCATTTACATTAAGTTTGCTGCAGGGAAAATTTATTCTGTAGTAAGTTTAGCACTTCTCATTTACATCTAATTGTACCAGAATGGTGCAAGCTATGTGGCTCCAAAGGTCTGTTTTGTCATTTACTTTCAGGCTTTGCCTATACTTACCAGAGATCAACATTCTGGAAATCAACACTCCAGAGATTACCTCCTGGGGTTTGATTTAGTGAGTCTAGTCAGGACTTGCTAAATGAAATGCTGATTGTGCCCCTGTTAACCCCAGTATTCCACAACGCTGTGAGGAGTAAGGGAAGTCAACGGGAGAGCTTTTCCCGTCAACTTCTAGAAATGGGACTACTGCAGAAATCTGATTTAATGTTCAGCCACTCCAGCTTCACTATTCTCATAGCTGGTGTTGCATGTTTATATCGAATTTCTCCTCCGGCATCGACCTGGTCTACATCAGTGAGGCATTGCTGAAGGAATGCTAGGAAGTTGAAGGAATGTCATCCTAGGGTAGGAGAAACAAAAGATAGAAGCATCCCTTTGGTATGACCTGTTGGTATTGACCTAAATCACTTAACTGCCGAACACCCAGCTCAGGAGGTACCTGGTCACATGGTCACTTTGGGTACAACCAATGGTAAGCAAGGTGGCTAGAATGGAGAAAACTCAAGGAGCAGCCTTGCATATCCCCCTCCAAACCACTGATGCAGTTCAGGTTTGAAGTGATCGGTTTTGTCCAAGAATTTGCACTATGTTCTATATTTAATTCTCTGTGTTCAGTATGGGTCCCTATTTGCCATTGAAACAAAATGCAGGACTATGTAGCACTTTAGAGACTACCAAGATGGTTTATTAGATGATGAGCTTTCGTGGGCCAGACCCACTTCCTCAGATCAAATAGTGGAAGAAAATTGTCACAACCATATATACCAAAGGATACACTCCTTGGTGTATATGATTGTGACTATTTTCTTCCACTATTTGATCTGAGGAAGTGGGTCTGGCCCACGAAAGCTCATCATCTAATAAACCATCTTGTTAGTCTTTAAAGTGCTACATAGTCCTATATTTTGTTTCAGCTACACCAGACTAACACGGCTACATTTCTATCACTATTTGCCATTGGTTTTCAACAGACTTCAGAGCTGTTAGGATAATTTCTGTTATGCCAATAGCACTAAATTAGATCCATTTGAAGGTGATCCGTTCCATATGCTTCTGCAAAGCACACTGTATTGCTATTTTAATAGCTTTGTATTCTAATGCTGCATTCTAATCCATGCACCAAGGAGATCTGCAGTAGTCCCATTATTACATTATATTAAAATGCATTATATTGGATACATTTCTAAATGCAAATATATTTGCACTGTCAGCAAAACAACAAGAGCCATCTAGGATAAGCTGCTGGGCACTGTATTAACAACATTGATTTACACATGGAAAATGCACAAATTGATGGGGCATTGTACATTGTAACTAAAATGCCAATAAAATATAATACAATGTAAAATAATTGCGTTTGTCCTCAGCTGAGTTCATAGTTAGACTCCAGGTTGAACTGGGGGAGGGGGAGAAGACAGTTGTTTTCTAATTTCTCTTGGAATCATATACAGTAAAAACTCAGAGTTACAAACACCTCAGGAATGATAGTGGTTTGTAACTCTGCAATGTTTGTAACGCTGAACAAATCATTATGGTTGTTCTTTCACAAGTTTACAATTTCACGTGGACTTAATACAGTTTTGCAATGCAATCCAATAGACTCATAGACTTTAAGGTCAGAAGGGACCATTATGATCATCTAGTCTGACCCCCTACACAATTCAGGTATAGAATCTCACCCACCCACTCTTGGAATAATCCTCTCGCCTATATCTCAGCTATTGAAGCCTTCAAATAGTTTAAAGACCCCAAGATGCAGAGAATCCTCCAGCTGTGATCTGTACCCCATGCTACAGAGGAAGGAGAAAAACCTCCAGGGCCTCTGCCAATCTACCCTGGAGGAAAATACAGCTATGCAAAATAAAAACACTGCTTGTAACTATCTTTATTAAATGAAACAAGCACAGGAAGTTTCCTTGCCCTGCCAATCCTTTTATACGCCTTCCCTTTATTTTTTAACAGAGAACTGTATTTGGGGTGGTTTGTTTTGTTTTGTTGGGGGATTGTCTCTGCTGCGCCCGATTAAAGGTTAGTTCCAAATGAGGTGTGTGGTTGACTGGGTCAATTCACAACTCTGGTTTTCAAAATTCTGAGGCTCTGCTATATGTGATATTGACATGGTTTTGTTTTTCTGGATTGTAACCTTATCTTTAGTGAGTCTGCATTTATTCCAAGTTTTTTCAAGACAAATAATGATGGGATCATTAATTCCCTGAGTGCTGCTCCTCCCTGCACACTACAATGAGTTCTGTCAGCATTTCTAAAAGCGGCCCCTAATTTCTGATGGTGAGCACACACACACACAAAGAACTCAATAGCAGTGTAGACGCAAGTATTGTTTTTCTGGAAAAACAGATATTTTTCCAGAAAAATGCTTCAGTGTAGACACACCCTCAGTCTCATGTCATAGCCATTCCTCATTTGAGAGATGCTCCAAAGCGGCCAGTGATGTTCAGAAGAGAAAAGACTGGAATTAGAAAATAAAGACTAGCTCCATATTTTAACTTCATCAGGCTGCTGGAGCATTACTATGGATACAGAAGATGTGGGACCTACCTGAGCCTTCAGACTTTGCTGGGAGAAGGAGTAACACCAGAATAGCAAATACTAGTATTTCTTTCTATTTTGTGAAACTACTGAAGTTGTATAATCACAATAAATAACCTGGAAATAAGCAGGTGGGGACAAGCAATGCCACATATCGGATGGCATCCTTGCAGCCACATTCTGTAGTGTGGGACTTGCCCACACAAGGAACACTGGCAGACCAGCACAACCGGTTTCAGGAGCAGCGAGCGCTGGTCTAGCACCAGTGATTAGAAAACATTCTGATCCCCCAGCACTGCTCCTCTGCATCTGGCAGCCACAACCCTCTGAACCGCCATGCTCCTGCACCCAGCAGCAGCCCCCAGGCTTACCCCCCACGACCCAAAGCCAGCTCCCATGGTTCATTACATAGTAAAGGAGATGTCTGCTATGACCTATGTCTGTAATTAGCCTCTCCGCCTGAGACCCACAGAGACGGGGACTTCCACTAGCACAGGGGTGGGCAAGAAACAGCCTGTGGGCCAGATCCGTCCCGCAAAGCCTATAAATCTGTCCCACCCTGCTGGGATCCTCAGATAGGAAACAGCCCTAAGCCGTTCAAAGCAGCTGTCGGTGCCATGTGCCTCTCTGTGCTGCACACTGGGGGAAGCGGGGGCAGGAGAGGCATCACACACTGACTTCACCCCAGCTCAATCGCTCAGCTGCCAGAACCACCCAATGGGAGTTGAGAGATTGTGCTGGGGGTGAAGTCAGTGCATGTGGCACAGAGTGGCACATGGAGCAGCCAGCCACTTTGAGGATAGGCAGGGAGTCTACTGGAGGGTCCCGCTTGGCTGCTAGCTGGGGGCTGCCTGGGGGAGCGCCTCCTGGCCAAAGCCTGCATCTGGTACCCCACCCCCTCCCACAACCCAGCTCACTGCCCCAGGTCACAACTTCCTCCCAGACCCTACACCCCTCCCCCAAGCCAGAATCCTCTTCTGCACTCATACCCCCTCCTGGACCCTGCACTCCAGTCCCCTGCCCCAAGTCACAGCCCCCTCCTTTACCCAAACTCCCTCTCGGACCTCACACCCTCTCCTGCACCCCAATTCCCTACCCCAAGATTCTTTCTGAGCCGAACCTCCATCCCAGACCCCACAACTTCTCCATAGAAAAGTGTGTTCCTTGACCACTTACCAAAATCTTGGTAACGGACGCTAGTTCGAATTAACTTTAATAGGTGCTACATTAGCGCTCCGCTACTTCGAACTTAATTCGAACTAGCGGAGCACTTAGTTCGAACTAGGAAAACCTCATTTTACGAGGATTAAGCCTAGTCCGAACTAGCTAGTTAGAATTAAGGGCTGTGTAGCCCGTTAATTCGAACTAGTGGGAGGCTAGCCCTCCCCAGGTTTCCCTGGTGGCCACTCTGGCCAACACCAGGGAAACTCTATGCCCCCCTCCCGGCCCCGGACCCCTTAAAGGGGCACAGGCTGGCTACGGTGCCCGTGCCAGGTGCAAGCCTGCCAGCACCCAGCCAGCAGACCCTGCACCTGGCACGGATAGAGCCACCCACCCGATGACCCAGCCCTCCCCCTCTTCCCGGGACCTCGTCCACGATCTCCGCACTAGACACAGGAAAGTGGCCAGCTAGGGCAGGAGAGTTGCCAGCCTGGCCACCCAGGAGCAGGTGTGCAAGAGAATCAAGGGGGTCCACTGAGACCCCCAACCCTGAGCCCTGAGCTTACAATGGCCATCCTGGGTCAGACCAAAGGTCCATCTAGCCCAGTAGCCTGTCTGCCGACAGCAGCCAACCCTAGGGACCCTGGAGGGGATGGACCGAAGACAGTGACCAAGCCATTTGTCTCATGCCATCCCTCTCCAGCCTTCCACAAACTTTGGCCAGGGACACCACTCCTACCCCCTGGCTAATACCACTCCATGGACCCAACCTCCATCACTTTACCTCACTTCCCTTTAAACTCTGTTGTAGTTCTAGCCTTCACAGCCTCCTGCAGCAAGGAGTTCCACAGGTTGACTCTTTGCTTTGTGAAGAAGAACTTTCTGTTACTAGTTTGAAGCCTGCTACCCATTCCTTTCCTTTGGTGTCCTCTAGTCCTTCTTTATGGGAACTAATGAAGAACTTTTCTGTATGCACCCTTTCCACCCAACTCCTGCTTTTAGAGACCGCCATCCTGTCCCCCCTCTGTCTCCTCTTTTCTAAACTGAAAAGTCCCAGTCTCTTTAGCCTCTCTTCATATGGGACCTGTTCCTAACCCCTGATCATTTTAGTTGCCCTCCCCTCTCCCAGCCTCGCTCTTCCCCTCTCCCACCTCTTTTTCCCAGTCTCCCCCAGTTTTGTTCAATAAAGACAGATTCCATTTTGGAAGACACATTATCTTAATTTTGTACATCAAGAAGAGGGGCTAGGGAAGGGTAAGTGGAAGGAGGTGAGGGAGGAATGGGGCACGAGCCCCCAATGGGGAGGACTGGGCTGGCTCTGCGGGCGGAAGCTCTCCTGCAGCCCCCCAATTGCCCCCTCTCCCCAGATGGCAGCCTGCGGCAAATGCAGCCGGGCTGATGGCCGAGTGCTGTGATGTGCCCAGTGTGGGTACTTTGAGCACTCCAAGCCAGGACTGGTTTGCAAGCGGGACACCCCTGAGAACTGTCTGTCCGGGGTGGGGGTCGGGACCCTTTAAGCACAGCCCTCGGCTAGCCTGAGGCAGCATCTCCACGCTCTAAGTCCTCATCTGATGCCCTGCCGGCACTGCTTCCGGCCATCCTTAAGCCCGGTTCAGGGTCCACTTAATGTGGACATGCTAGTTCGAATTAGCAAAATGCTAATTCGAACTAGTTTTTTAGTCTGGATGCGTTAGTACGAATTAGCTTTGTTCGAATTAACGTTGTAGTGTAGACGTACCCCAAGAGAGGACCAGATCACTGCTGGCCTGCGACTTTGCTGAGGAGCTGCTGGGTATTCTCGCTCCTCCTTAGCGCTTCTGGGCTGCCTGCTGCGTGGCCTCCTCGGTTCTTCGCACCCCAGTGGACGCATTTGTTGGGGGCTGGCTAGAGGTCCAGGTCAGAGATCACCGTGCATGCTCCTAGGGGGCAGAACAGAGTCCATAATCCAGAGGTCTCAAATCCGTGCACTGCTGGGGGCATGGAGAAATGTTCACGGGGTGCAGCTGAGGTCTGGCCCAGGAGGGAACATCCCTCAGCCCTCTTCCTTGGCCCCAGTCCCAGCTACCGCCCCTGCTCCCGGGGATCCACTTCCTGCTGCAGCTGCTAGTCCCACACACAGGGCCCAAGCTGCTGGCCAAGACCCCCAACTGAGACTCCTGTCCCACCTGCAGTTAGGGTCCCAGCTTCAGCCCCCTTACCTCTGTCTGTGTCCCTCAATTTCGGAGCCATGTTCCTGGCCCTGGCTCTGAGGGGTAAGGGGAGGCACAGACAGCAGAAAGGGGGGTGAGGTAAAGAGTTTGGAGACCACTGCCATCATCTGAGGAAATTCTCTCTGTCAGAGCAGCAATCAGGCAGAAAACGATTTTCCTAATCACCAAACATTCTGCATGCTCTTCCATTCAGCTGTTAAACAGACACAATAGATGTTCCCTTTAGTGATGAAATCACACTAATAGGACAGTTTAGAAGGCCTCCTAATATCTCACAGGCAGCTCACCCAAGACAATCCGAAACTGTTTCTAAGGCCTCACTAAGGGGATAGATAAATATTTAAACTGCCTATTAAATGCTGCATTAGCTACATGCAATGCACCCAGATCCATGCAATCACAGTGTTCCGCTCTCACGTAGCACTTTTCAAAGCACTGGAGCGACATTACCCAGCTGAGCCTCACAACACTTCCATGAGCTAGCTAAGTAAGTCACATTAGCCCCCCTTTTACAGGTGATGAAAGTGGGACGAGCAGTCAAGTGACTTGCTCAAGGTCACAGCTCATCAGTGGCAGAGCTTAGATAAGAATGCTGATGTTCCTGGTTGGTGTCCCAGTGATCGCTCTATTTTTAAAACGGGTTTAAGACATTACCCTGTCCTGGAAGGGGATAATGCAGAAGAGTGCAGGAGAACAGACGTGGTCACTTTGTCATATAATGCGGGGGAAAGAGCCAGAGCAAAAAAAGTGTGCTGTGTGCTGCAGCCATTCAAGAAAGCCGGACATGCACCATACAGCAACAGGTAACACCATCACCTGAAAAGGGTGGCCCTACTGGGGGTGTGCTGACCATTCAGGCGCCAGGAGAGACAGCGAGAAGGGACAGCATTTTCTTTTTTAGCATCAGGACACGTCTACAGGTTTCTGGAAATGCTTAATTCATCCTGAATGCACTCAAAGGCTTAACAGAATCAGTTCCATATTAATCACATGATACCAACCATATGATTACATGCGCCATGCCGTCTGCATTCTGTAAGCACAAGCCCAGTGAAAAGCCACGATCAGCACAGCTTGCCAGCTGCAACAGAGAGATCCTGCCCCGTGATGAATTGTCCTGGGTGGGTCCCCAGCTGTATGCTGCAGAGGCAGGTTTGACCCCCAGGATTTCATGAAGTTATTTTTGTGCGTGATTCTAAATACACCAAAGCACTTCCTATTGAGAGACACATTCGTGTATAAATAGTTACAGCCCCTTCCTTGCGCTCTGAGGTGTAATTAATACATAGAGCAACTGCGTCTAAAATTCACAAATGCTTGGGAAGATGTAAAATTTAATTAGTTTGCCCACACGATGCCATATGTCAACTGTGAGCTCAATTATTCTTTATCGGGAAGCACTGACTGCACTTTTTTTACATTAATAATTTCCTCCTTGGAGTCATGCTTAATCAACACCCTGAACTTACAACACACACACACACACTGAATTAAATGTTGAGCACAAGGAAATCGGATCCTTGGTAAGTAAATTACAGCATAATTTTGCTTCATTCCAAACCCACATATACAGTATTAGGGTCAGATTAGAATCCCACGTCATGGGACGGATTGCCGTATCACCCCAGAAACATGCTATTTTGCTTGCTCATGGAGATGTTCCTTTCAGCCTGGGTATGTTTCCACCCACTGTTCATTTGAGGTGCTGATCACTCATGCAAGGCCATATAAACTTTGCAACAGGGGCTGTGCAGGGAGGGTAGCAGGGCATGAAGGATAGGGGTGCGTCAGCAAAGATTTCCCCTCTGCTGAAGGGGCAGCTGAAACTGGGCAAACTGAGGTACAGCTCAGTATTGCTGCAGCTTAGGGGCCAGTGCCAGGTTTATGCACAAGTGCAGTAAATTACATTCTAGGGCCTCAGATTACGAGAGGCCTCTAAATATAAAAAAAATGACTAGTTTTTAGTTGCATCCTCACCTCTGTACCAGTACATATGCAAATATAAAACTTTATTATTTCTGTTTTTATTGTCCTTTCTGTTAGACTAACACACGGTTTTTTGGTAATGCTATGGAACCTCTTAAATCTGATATCGTTTAAGGCCCCAGGATGTCTTAATTTGGCCCTGCTAAGACCCCATCTTGAAAAGGGGAAACTGGCAGTAAGAAGTTACCGTGCAGTGCAGTTCTTACCTAAGGATGGGAATCATAGAATCATAGAATAATAGGACTGGAAGGGACCTCGAGAGGTCATCGAGTCCAGCCCCCCGCCCTCAAGGCAGGACCCAGCTCCATCTACACCATCCCTGACAGATGTTCTATCTAACCTGTTCTTAAATATCTCCAGAGATGGAGATTCCACCACCTCCCTTGGCAATTTATTCCAATATTTGATCACCCTGACAGTTAGGATTTTTTTCCTAATGTCCAATCTAAACCTCCCCTGCTGCACTTTAAGCCCATTACTCCTTGTCCTGTCCTCAGAAACCAAGAGGAACAAATTTTCTCCTTCCTCCTTGTGACACCCTTTTAGATATTTGAAAACCACTATCATGTCCCCCCTTAATCTTCTTTTTTCCAAACTAAACAAGCCCAGTTCATGAAGCCTGGCTTCATAGGTCATGTTCTCTAGGCCTTTAATCATTCTTGTTGCTCTTCTCTGTACCCTTTCCAATTTCTCCACATCTTTCTTGAAATGTGGCGCCCAGAACTGGACACAGTACTCCAGCTGAGGCCTAACTAGTGCAGAGTAGAGCAGCAGAATGACTTCACGAGTTTTGCTTACAACACACCTACAATCATATTTGCTTTTTTTGCAACAGCATCACACTGTTGACTCATATTCAACTTGTGGTCCACTATGACCCCTAGATCCCTTTCCGCCATGCTCCTTCCTAGACAGTCGCTTCCCATCTTGTATGTATGGAACTGATTGTTCCTTCCTAAGTGGAGCACTTTGCATTTCTCTTTATTAAACCTCATCCTGTTTACCTCTGACCATTTCTCTAACTTGCTAAGGTCATTTTGAATTATGTCCCTATCCTCCAAAGAAGTTGCAACCCCACCCAGTTTGGTGTCATCTGCAAACTTAAGTAGCCCCAGATATGAATGCAGTAGCCACTAGGCCACTGCCTATAGTAAAAGATCCTTTTTCAAAGGTTGGCTATAGATATAGGAGACACCTCACTCAAGGGACCCTGACTCACAGCCCACACAGAAGTAGGACAGAGAGCAATCTGTCTCTGGGGAAGGAACATAGAGTTATCCCAGAAAGGGGAGATTCTTTCTCTCAGATGCATGTGTAACCCACACACCTAGTGGGTGTGATTCACTGTCCCATGTAGTGGCACTTAGCCTACTTACAGTAAGAGATAAGAACAAGTGAGCTCTACAGCCTAATTTGAGAGCCAGCTGGTTTTATAGCTCAAGCTATAGCGGCTCCTACACTAAGCTCTAGAGGTCCCAGGTTTGAATTTGGCTGGTGGTGGTCACACAGGCAGCTCACGGACAATGACAGATGCCAGAGAGGGCATGTTCCACCTGGCACTGGGTAACTGGATCCCAGGAGTGAGTGCGTGGATGAGCCTTGCCTGTGGAAAGCAGATAGGCTATCCAGTAAACATGCACACAGAGAGGCTAAGCAGGTGGGAGCACTGTGAATCTTGGGATAGGTGCCCAGAGAGATGTATGGCTTGCCAGGGCCACAGAGAGCAGCAGTCTGAACACAGGGCTTGGCAGCACAGGAAGGGGCCAACCTCTCACAAGCCAAGCTAGGCTACCACAGCTTAGCTGACTCTATAATTCCTTGCCTGTGCTTAGCATGCGGCGAAGCTACATCCTCAGGCACTCAAGGGCCCACTGAAGAGACGTCCAAAGTCACTGGCAGACAGGGGGGCAGGGATGGGAATATAACCCTGCCCAGCGGCAGAGGAGTGCAGCGAGGACGAGAACCGTGTTGTCATTCACACGATGGGGGTCTGTTTTTTTTTTTAACTGCAGGGAGAGGCAGGGCCAGATTAACCTGCCCCTGGGTCCTATGCAAACAGGCCCGCTGAGAAGGGGAGGAAAGGGGACAATTACCCTGGGAACTAGCGATTCAAAGGGGGCCGGAGCTCCTGGCAGCCTCCACCATTATTACATCAGCAGCCAGAATCCCAGGCCCCTTTGAATCACCACCAGAGCATCATGCCAGGGAACTCTGAGAGCTGGGGGGAGAGAGATGCTCCATAATCTGGGAGGTGCTAAGGACTGACTGCTTTTGGCCCCGCCCCTTGTGGGGGCACAGCGCACCTTGCCCTGGCGCCCCCCAGTGGCTGTCAGCTCCGCTGTATGTAAACACGCACCTCTGGCCTCGGCACTCTCTTCTCGTGGATAAGAACCATTAGCCAGAGAGCACACTCGCTGCAGCCGGGCTGGCCATTCTGTGCTGCTCAGCATGGCAGAGAGGCAGCCCAGCAAGATCTGGATCAATGGCATTGTGACCCGGTGCATGGGGGTGCTGCATCATTCAGCAGCCACTCCTCCATCATGGCGACCAGCGCAGCCTCAGGGGGAGCAGACAGTCCAGGCAGATCCAAGGTACAGCCGGCCTGGCCATGATAAGTGTACAAGATAGCTGTTTGGTGGGCCCAGCATACACATGAATGGCACAAATTAGTGTGAGTCAGAGAACAGGAAGAAGATAAAGAGAGGAGAGGAATGGATGAGGAAAGGGAAGGGGTGCACCAAAATTATACCATTACTCACTACACGCAGCATGACTGTAGCTCCAGGCTAGCTAGTATAAGGAAGATGATGCACTAATTTTTTGCCCTTCATTTACACTAAGATAGACTCTGGCCCACTAGTGACACCAACACTAACGATTAGACTGGACTTTTTTTTTTAACATTGACAATATTTCAAAATTCTAGCTTTGGGGGGAAAAAACTTTTTTTTCTTGACCAGCTTTATCAACAACTAGTTTTCATATTGGCTCAAAGGCCTCACACATTCACCAAGCCTCAAAATATTCCTGAAAGGTAGGCAAAGGCTATTACACTGACAGGCCTCCAGTGTGTCAGTGACTTGTTTTTTTTCCCTAAATCACACAGTGACAGGCTCAAGGGATTAAATGCTGTTAAGAGTCATGACTTGGAAATGACCTTTTTGCTGTTTTGTCTCCATATTCTGCATGTTGCGCTACACACCCTACAACAGAGAAATACTATGTTTAGCACAGCATACCAGGAACATCACATGCATTTTACCTGGTGTAGACAACAGCCAGCTTCTGTGCAAGTTCAGAAAACCAACCCTGCCTTTACTACATGTGTTGTGTTCTTATCATGTCATAGAATGAGATTTGCTTCTTACATTTCTCCCTGGGACCCATTCACACCCTCTCTGCATGTTTCCTTAGGTGCTATTGTTCATGTACACATGGGGTATGTCTAGACTACTTCCCTCTGTCGCCAGAGGGATGTAAATTTGACATACCGAAATTGCTGATGAAGCGGGGATTTAAATATCCCGCGCTTCATTAGAATAAAAATGGCCGCCGCTTTTTGCCGACGCAGCAATTTGCCGGCAAAAAGCGGCAGTCTAGAAGGTGATCAGTCAACAAGGAAAGCCTTTTCCAACCGATCCCTTATGCCTCATGCAACGAGGTTTACAGGATCAGTCAGAAAAGGCTTTCCTTGTCGACCGATCTCCGTCTAGACTGCTGCTTTTTGCCAGCAAATTGCCGCATCAGCAAAAAGCGATGGCCATTTTTATTCTAATGAAGCACGGGATATTTAAATCCCTGCTTCATTAGCAATTTCGGTATGTCTAATTTACATCCCTCTGGTGACAGAGGGTTGTAGTCTAGACATGCCCATGGAGTGAGCAACAGTCATGGAAAAATAGGACAAAGTCAGAGATTACAAAACATTCCTGGTTCTAATAACCCTCCTTTATATATTCAATATCAATACAATTTACTTCAAGTTTCTCAAAGGGACACAAGTACCACAGAAGAGCATAATACCTGAAACTAAAAGGAATAGTTTTTTTCCATGCTGTACTTAAGTACTTCACTATTTTATAGAAAAATTGAAATCAGAATCTCTTTAAAAATCATTTTCCTATGTTACAAAAAACACCTTCAATTAAAGCTGTTTTTAAAAACTACTTTCCATTTATTTATACTTTTTTGATTCCTTATTACATTTCTCTCATCTTACACAATGAAAGCAAAGCCTGCAGCTCCACTCTTGGTTTGCAACCAGTTTCTCATAAATTTCACTTTCAGAAATGCAGGCACTAGCTTTAGAAAAAAAAAAGCAGTGTATAGATTGCAGACGCTGCAGGGACATGATCATTTGTTTTCAAAATTGTTTACAGTGGCATTTTAAAATCATGGAAATATTCCTATTTGTTTTCAGTTTTGTCATGATGGCTTATATGTTACCAAATCTTAACTCCAGGCCAAATTTGATATGACAGGATGCATATAAATTGAAAAATAGCAACTGCTAATACCAAGGAATCTATCTATCTATCTGTCTATCTATATATCTATATATCTATATATCATATTCAAAATGATATTTAATAGCTCTTATTTAACATTCATATAGTCTGCTAAGTTTACTGTCCTTCTGCCACATTTTAAGCAACTGCAAGATAAGTTATCATGAACTGACATGTTTCTTCCATTATTATTTTTACTAGAAGATTAACTCAGAGTTGCTCAGGTCCTTAACTCAAATAAGTTTTGTTTTTCTTCATTTAAAATCACTGTTCTGGGGTGGAGCTGGGGAGGAGGGGTTCAGTATTCAGGCTGCCCTGAGGAAAGAGGACACCCCCAGCCCTCTTTCACCACAGCAGCTTGGGGCCAGGTGGAATGTGCCTGTCTCAGGCCACTGCAGATGTAGCGGGCACAGCTGGGGAATGGGTGAGTGTCCCCTGGGCTGGGGACAGACAGACACACAGACAAACAAATGCACAAATAGACAAACTCTCTGAAATATATAGTAGATAACTGCCCCTTTCTTCACCCCTGCCCCCTGCTGGCCCTATGGGGTTATAGATGTCCTGGTCCCCCTCTCTGGCCCCTTGCTGCCCCCATGTGGTCATTCTACAGTATAACTGTCCATCCGGCCAGATCCCTCCCTTTCCATTTTATGAGAAACAATCACATTCCTGGCACATCCCATTGTCCTGGCACAACCAAATCCTAACCTTGCTTTTAAGTTATGATAAGAGGAAACTACATAAGAAATCTGGCGGTCCTAGCTCTTACTGTTTTGTAGGAGTTCTTAAACAAATGGACTCATAGATGGACAGACAGATAGGCAGATAGATGCGCATTTCTAATATATAGTAAGATAAGGATTTGTGTGTAGGGAGAGAAATTCACTAATAAAAATCAATACAACATATACCTCCATAGTTCCCATCACCATAGGTATAAAGGCATCACACTGAAATTGTTCCCAGACCATAATGCAAAGCACTTAAGCACATGCTCAAAGTTATGCATGTGCTTAGCCCTTTCAGAGTCAGTGGGGCTGCTTACATGTTTAATGTTACACATGTGCTTCAGTTCTCTGCTGGATCACAGCCCCACTGCATATTCCTGACTTAGGCAAAATTCATTCTGAAATACAGTGTCTCTCTTCTCCTTTCTTTTCAGCTTTCCCCTTCATTACTTCACATGTTGCTAATTTGCATGGGCAATTTTTCTGCTCAGGGCACATTGATTCACATATTTTATCACCTCTTTCCTGGTTCTCCCCCAGACATTTTCATGACCACTTGGGGCTCAGGAAACAAAGATTCCGCTTCAGCACTGACAGATTTATTCTGGGTTGAGGTATAATTGGGTCTAGTGTATTGTCACCATTGCCCACAGCACAGACACCATCTCTGGGGGGCTCTGGAGCTTCAGCACCCCTGGGAAAAAAGGGTCCTCATCACCCACCAACCACAGCTGTTTGGTGAAGCCTCTGATCTGCTGTTTGGCTGCTGGTGGGAGGTGCTTGAGGGATGGCAGTGAGCAGCGAGCAGTAGAGAGGAGGTGGTGGGGGATAGAAGAGACGGAGTGAGGGTGTGGCCTTGGGAACCGGGCAGAGTGGGGCAGCCTCAGGGCAAACCAGAGTTGGGGCAGGCACTGAGAAAAGCTGCCTTGCAGAACACGCAAGCAAGCCCTGCTCTCAGGAGCTAACAATCTAATGGCAAGTGCAGTGTAAAAGTTGGACAGATGAACGGGGCTGAGAGGGTTACAACAAAAGTCAGGATCTTTGCTGTTAGACAAAGCTGATCTTTGCTGTTAGAACCTCAGAATTAAGAACACCAGTTACAAACTGACTGGCCAAACACACACCTCATTCAGAACTGGAAGTACACAATCAGGAAGCAGCAGAGACGCGCACACACAAGGCAAATACAGTACAGCAACATAGCTTAACAGAAACTACTAAAAAACAAAGGGAAAGTTTAAAAAAAAAGCTTTGATAGGGTAAGGAAACTGTTTCTGTGCTTGTTTCATTTCAACTAAGATGGTAAAACATCTTCTGCCTGGTAAAGTTTCAAAGCTGTATTAAATCAGTGCTCAGTTGTAAACCTTTGAAAGAACCATCATAAGGTTTTGTTCCAAGTTTCAAACAACCTCCATTCCCGAAGTGTTCGGACCTCTGAGGGTCTAATGTGCACAAAATGTGATAGATTGTGCAAAATCTCGTTTCCCCTGTTCCTGAACTGCTGTGGTATTAATTTGGATTGAATATCTGCCCCTAACGAGTCGAAGGAGTTAATATGGTCCCCACCACTGCCCAATATTAATTATTGTTACACAAGGTTTGAAGTTTGGTGTAGAGGCTTCAGGCTGCTTAGCACTAGTCTAAATCCCTTTTAGCTTTTTCTAACACAGGAAAAACAGTGAAGTGTTTGAAATGTGAAGCATTGAGTAAGGCTTCCATTCCTACCACTGCCCTAATTTCCTTTCCCGTTAGCTGGGGAGAATCCTGAGAAGGAAGAAATCTCCCTTGTTTGACCATCCTTTGGTTGGTCATAACTGTCCTTAGTGCCAGACAGGGGTGCAGTTCCCTGGAAGGGAGAGATACAACCTGGCCTTTGGCATTTGAGTCAAGGAAATAATCATGAAAAAATATCCCTGCGTTTGCTCAAGTTGCAATCATTAGCCCTGAGGTGGGAAAACTGAAGCCAGAGAGGCCAAGTGCGATTCAGGGGGACATGTGCACTTAACTCTTTACTGTCCTTCGGAAGCCCTGAGCCAACATGGGTATTTGTGTGCGTCTGGGTCAGAACTAAACAGGTGGGCTGTGTCTAGACTGGCAAGTCTAGCTGTCTGCACTGGCCATTTGAATTTCCGCAAGAACACTGACGATCTCATGTAAGATCGTCAGTGTTCTTGCGGAAATACTGTGCTGCTCCCGTTCGGGCAAAAGCCCTTTGCGCAAATCATTTGCGCCAGAGGGCCAGTGTAAACAGCACAGTACTGTTTTGCGCAAAAAAGCCCCGATCGCGAAAATGGCAATCGGGGCTTTTTTGTGGAAAACTGTGTCTAGATTGGCCACGGATGCTTTTCTGCAAAAAGTGCTTTTGTGGAAAGCATCCTGCCAATCTAGACATGATTTTTCCGAAAATGCTTTTAACGGAAAAGTTTTCCGTTAAAAGCATTTTCGGAAAATCATGCCAGTGTAGACGTAGCCATGCTGATTACCTCTCCTGGGCTGCTCTCACTAGCCCCCATATGAAGTCATAGGGGTCTGTTCCACCCTCTGGCTAAATCTGCATTGGGAGTTAGGGGTGTGATTCCCAGCTCGTGTAGACACTCTCGTGCTAGCTCTCAAGAAACTCACACCCTAAAAATAGCAGTGTAGCCACATAGCAGGGGTTACAGTGTGCAGCAGCACAGATTAGCCACCCTAAGTAAAAGCCACTGGCTCCATAGGTATGTATGCTAGCCTGGGTCACTGCTGCTAGCTGCACTGCTATCTTTAGCACACCTGTTGATAAAAGCTAGCGCGAGTATATCTAGGGAAGCTGGGAATCCCCCTTCAAGCGTTGATATAGCTGCTGTGTATTTGTGTAAACCCCACTGTGCATCTCGGGAGAAAAACAGTCAATCTACAGTATCTATCTGGCCCTTATTTGTGTAGTATCTGCGCATCTCACAGTCTTCCCACATTTTACACATGGGGAACTGAGACACAGAGGCTAAGTGACAGGCCCAGCCTTTGGGCAAGGTGAGCAAGGCGGCCCTGCATTCAGGGCCCTGCGTTGCCCACCTCCCAACCCCGCCCACCCAGCGGCTCACTCGCTGCCCAGACTGGGAGCCACACGGCTGTGCGGCTCAGCCAAACACAGTGTGCTGCTTTGGGCCCCACAACTCTTTGGCCAGGCCTGCTAAGTGACTTGCCCAAGGTCATGCAAGAGCCCAGACTTGAGCCCCAGACTCAGACTAGTACCCTAACCACTGGTTTGTGTGTCCTTTCTTCCATATCAAAAGAGAACAGACCCCTTCTCATCTAGTGCCATCCCAGTATTGCACGAATGAGAACATTAAACCAGATTCTGCTCATTTACACCCATCCATCTCTATTCAATGGGATTGCCTAGGCATAACAGAGCAAATTCTGGCTTGTGGGTTCTTTTTGGCTCCACCCCCTCAGGAAATGAAAACCAGAGAAGGCAGCCAGTCAAGACCATTTTGTAATGAATATAAGCCCAGTCCTACAATCCATAGATTTCAGCCCTTGAATTGATAATTCAGAACACACGGATTTGTTTATTACACAGGCAAAATAGAATGATAAATGTAAAGATTATGCAGTGAGACACCCCAGTCCTGGATATCTTATGCTATCACTTCTCCTCATCCCTCATTCCATACATGTGGATTAAAAAAAACCTCATTATGAAGAACATGTGCAAAAAGAATTTTGCTTTGCAGATGCAGGATTCAATGGTGAGTTTTGTTCTACACAAGAGAAGGGACTGATAGAAATCCAGGTTGTCTACTGCCCTGTGTTTTTTATCCAAAGACCATTTGAAGAGCCAATGTAAAATTGTTTAAACCCAAACTATAACTTAGCCTTGAAGAATATGATGCAATGCTATGATTTAATATCCATTATTTCGTGTGATTTTTATCTCCAGGTTATATCTCTGCTCCCAAGCCAGATTGGCTCCTGCAGATCTAAGCTACATTAGAACAATGTCACATAACATCTCAGTAGAGGATCTGATAAGAGCACCCAGGAAGTCTGACTCCTTGATTAGGTCTGCACAGCAATGAGACACACGAGTGCCATCTGACTTGAGCTTGTGAGACTCAGACTGCTGGGCTGTTTGTTGCTGTGTAGACTTTTGGGCTTAGGCTGGAGCACAGTATTACTTGATGTTTGCTACTAAGCCCAAGCATAATTTTTTCGGGCCCACTACAATTTTGTAACATGGGCCCTCTCCAACACACCACAGTTTGCAGCCTGGGTGGGCCAAAGTGCAAACGTGTGTAAAAGCCAACAAAAAGGGGGGAGGGTCAGCCCAAACATTTTTTGCTTGGGGCGGCAAAAACCTAGAGCCAGCCTTGCCATTAGGCCCTAGTAAAGTGTGCCCTCCTGCCCTTGCTCCTCCCCATCTGGGGGCCCTGGCTACAAAGCACCAAATCCTACTAGGGAATAAACAGGACAGCTGCCTCCTTACACAGCTTGTCTAAAATGTGTAGGGAAAAAAACCTGTGTGATCATGGGGGACTTCAGTTTGAGTGACACATGCTGGAGATCTCCTGGTGCCAGTACTACAACATCCTTAGAATTTCTAAACATTATAAGTGAAATGTTTCTAACTCACAAAGTGTCACGGCCAATATGCAGGAATTCTATAGACCAAGTCCTAACAGAGAAAGAGGAATTGATCACAGAACCAAACATTTGTGATAGCTTCGGTACAAGTGATCATGCCCTGCACACATTTATAATGTGTCAGCAGAATATCAGAAATATACATACTTGATGCTTTAATAGGGCCAGTGTGACAAAGGTGAAAACAATTATGAGCCAAATCCACCGGGAGGAAGAGTTTACTCAGAAAAATGTGAATAATTGGGAATCATTTCAGATCATCTTACTATAGTGTTTCCGAATTTTATTTAGCCACAGAACCCTTTTAAACTCAAAAGAATTTTGCGGAACTCCTAATAGCAGTCATATATATGATCAATTGGTTTACAGCTGAAGCTTTGACTTTGTCCGACAGAGTGCTAATATTATCATATTCAGACACCCATGTGATCCACGCTCCCTGAGTGTGAGTACGGTGATTTACGGTGGTAGATAACAGGTGATCACACCACTGATTGACTGAGTGCACAGCACTGAGTACTGACATCATTGTCCCAATGGCTAGGCTGGCATTACACAGGGACACTTATCGTGACAAACACAAATGAAAATTGTTTTCAATAAAATTCATAAATGGTTAAATATTAATTATTATTTTTTTAAAGCATAAAATGTTATTGTAATTGAATTTTCCTGTAGAACCCTTATTTTCACTTTGTGGAACCCCGGGATTCCGCGGAACATCATTTGGGAAACACTGCTTTACTAGATGTCCCAAAAGCTACAAACCCCAATTGACAAAAAGGCTACACTCATTAAAGGAGAAGTGAAATATATGTATACAAATTGAAAAACGAGGAAGTTGATAGTCATGAATATTAATCAGAAGTTAGGACTCTGTAGATAATTGATAAGGAAAGCCAAAGGATACATGGAGAACTCTATGGAAGCCAAGAGTTTTAAAAGAGGTGGTTGAGGAAATCACTAGACCGTTTAATGTTAGTTTTGAATCACTGGGGAAGTTCCAGAAGACTGGAAGAAAGCAAAAGTTTTGCCTGTTTTAAAAAAGAGTAAATGGAATGACATGGATAAATATTGGGCTACCAAACCTACATTGCTCACAGGCAAGATAATTAAGTGGCTGATGCAGGATTCAATTAATAATGGCCTAAAGAAGGGTAATATAATTAATGCAAATCAACATGGGTTTATGGAAAATTCATCCTGTCAAACTAACTTGATTTTTTACTTTGATGGCATTACAAGTTTGGATGAAAAAGATTGAGGTACTAGACTTCTATAAGATGTTTGACTTGGTTTCACGTGATATATATCCTAGGGTTGCATTTGCCTTTTTCCCAGCTGCATCACATTTGTAGTTCACAGTAACCCTGTGATCAATTAATGCACCCCCATCTTTCTTCTCCACTGTCACTTCCAACTGATGAGCAGCCAGCCTGTAGTAGAAATTCTTTTTATTAGTCCTTCAGTGCATGGCATTGTACTTTGTACTATTAATTTCATCTCATTTTGCAACTTCAGTCCTCAAGATTATCCAGTTCCTCCAGTCTGATATTCAGATCCTCCTCTGTGTTGACAATGCCTCCTCGACGTTTATGTGGCCTTTCTATATTGCATGTGTGTCAGAAATGTGTATATGGGAGTTGGGGAACGGCACGCACATAAGAAAATGATCCTGGAAATATAATTCTTTGCTTCAACTTTTTTTTTCCATTTTATTTTTTGCCAGAGACCATTTTCAAAAGTACCTAAGTAATTCAGAAGCATGTCTCATTTTCAAAAAGTGACTTGGACACCTATGAATTTAAGTCTCATTGGACTCCTAAATTATCTACGGGCCTGGTCTTTATAGGTATTTAGGTGTCTAACTCCCACTGAAATCAATGATGCCCCTTTAAAAATCAAGCCTTACGTTACTTCTTAAAGTAGAATTTAGGCTTCTAAATGACTTGGGCACTTCTGAAAACTTCACCTTCCATTTTGAATTTCCTCAGCCCTGTTCCCCAGCAGACAGAAAAACAGAACCCTCGCATCTGCCTACACTGACCTAGCTACCATCACTGCAATATCTGCCCTGCATGTACAGAGAATTTAGAACTCAATGTTTCCCTGCTTCCCCAATATATTTAATCAAAATGCCCAACTCCTACTATTTTGTTAGAAACTAAATGACATTCTCTCACAGGCTCTGACACATATGGAACAATGTTGAGAACATCTTAGGCCTTGGATCATGCCCTCCCATGCCACTATATGTGTGTTTGAAATATCTCCTCACCCTAACAAGTCAAAGCAGATCTCTACCCAGTGTTCCTTTGGGCAGCCAATCAGGAGAGATTCAGGTGCCACCCTGCTGATTAGAAGAGTGCCCACAGCACCTACAGAGGGCAGCATGTGTTTCTACTAGTGGCACACATCTACACATACCTCAATGCACATAACAAAATTTATTCCACACATGGATGAAAAAAGTTAGAGGGAACACTGCCTGCTACCTGCAGTTTATAATGCTGTTCCAAACATTACAATTCAAATGTAAAAAGAACCCTTTCTGGGGAGATTATCTCACCCGTAGTGATCGAAACAACACTAACATCCAGATGTGAAATAAAATCATTTTCAGTCTCTGATTTCTTTCTTCAGGCAAGTGGCTTGTTTCTTTCATTCAAATTAGCTCTTCATATGCAAGTCTCATTTTATGTAATCTTCTTTTTCAATTAAATTCAATTGTCTGTGATCTTCTTAACTTCCTTTGCTTCTCTGCATTGCAAATTCAGAGCAGAGACCAATTTCGTATTTGTCCCTTTATTTTTTTTTTAATTGGAAGATATATTGCTTTAAAAAGACCATCTTCTGGGAGAGATCAAACTGTCATTCTAGTATTCCAATTCTAACGGCTCTGTGGGGCACTTTTCAGAAGTTCAGTGGTGACAGCAAAACTTTATCTGGATATAATTTGCATCATGTACATATAAATAATAAGACTAAAGAGGGTTAGAGGTGGAATCTATTTTCTATTGGATGAATGCATCTAATTAACATATGGCAGCTATGGCTACCCAAGTGCAATGAGAGTTGTTTAAATAGACCCCGAAACTCAAATATAGGTGCACATCTAGAAGCCTTCTGCCTTGATAAGTCATCACGGAATTAAAGGAAAGCTAACTTCCCTCTGTTTTGCAAAAAGTCCCAAATGAATCTCCCTGGTTTTGATTTACTGCACTGTGACCAAATTGCCAAGAACTTGGCAGCTTCTATAAGGCCTTAAACTGTTTATTAAAAGATGGATTATTTATTTTTACTCTTCTCTATTCATAAACTAGAGCCCTGTGTATAATATACATTTTTAAACATTTTTTCAAGTGGTTTCTAATTGTGTGCTTGCAGTTTTTAGTGGACATGGAGCTCACATTTCTAGGCAAGGCAAGGACAGTCTTTTGGTACCTCCCTTATTGCCTTCCATCCTGATGTTTTCACGCTTGCTATCCAATCGCCACAGTGTTTCAAGTGCCATGTGTTGAGCAGTAACATGGAAGGACCTCACATTTCTGAAACTAAACTGGAGCTTTCTGAAGAAAACTAGCTAGCATTCCAGCCATGTGCACAAAGAGTGACTTTCTAGTGCCTCCTCCAAACTTTTCTCTCCTGCAACCGGTTCTTCTCCCTCCGAGTTCCCTTAATCATTTTTGTCGCCCTACCTTTTCCAATTCTCATATATCTTTTTTTAAATGGGGAGACCATAACTACATACAGTATCTAAGCTGTGGGCATATTATGACTTTAAATTGTGATATTATATTTTCAGTCTTGTTGTCTATCCCTTTCCTAAGGGTTCCCAATCATTTGTAAGCTTTTTTCAACTGCAGGCAGAGCTGTCCTGTCCATAGGACAAATCGGGGTGGCTGTCTCAGGCCCCATGATTTTGGGGGCCCCGTGGAAACTGCCCCAACTCTCCTTTGGACAAGAGGGCCCCCGTGGATTACGGGGGCATGGTGTGGGGCAGCAGCAGGAATCACCCTCGTCCCCATTTACCATGCGGGTGGTGGGAGCTGGAGTGAGCTGAGGGCGTGCTCCACCCCACCGCACCACCCACCCAGCCCGCTACACTCGGCTGCCCTGCAAAGATGGGAAACAGAGCGCCCCAGCCTTAGGAGTCTCTGCTTCCTGCCACCACAGAGAAGTGGGGTGCAGCGGGCCAGGAGAGGGCAGTGCAACAGCACGGAGCAGGCTAAGGGGCCGCTCTGGCTCTTGCCGTCCGCATGGTGATGGGGGTGACCCGTGTTGCCGCCGCACCAAGTCCCCATAAACTCTCAGGCCACATTGCTCATGGGAGAGGACAAGAGGGCAGAGCGGGGGCGGAGCAGGGTGGGAAAGAAGTAGAACAGGGTGGGAACAGGGTGGAGGGTTACCCCTCAGCTACACATCTGACTCGGGGGCCTGTGTTCCTCTGCATTTACACAGGTGGAGTGGAACCGCAAAGAGTGGTGAGACAGGGGAGCCACCAGTCCCAAGATGTGCATGTCTCACCTCCCCCCTCCCCCTTCTCTGCAGTTTGGTACTCAGCCCCTCCACACACTGGCTGCAAGACTCTGTAGGTGGGGGTGTCAGCTTATAACTAGAGAGCAGACACTGTCTGCAGCATGCTGCCCTTGGACCCTGTGGATTTCTAACAGGTGAAGCTGTTTCATGGCATTCCCCTAATTTACAAAGATATAAGCGAGTTCAGAATCTGGACCCTAGTCTACCAAACAGTTTATTGCTCGTTTATAAATTCCTCCAAAAACCAGGTTTACAATTGGAAACACTGCTAGCCACTTAGTTAGAGAGACACTTGTGGGAGCTGTTATAATGAGGAGCGTTGGCTGTGCTGGAAATCAAAGTGATTCCCATTCCATCCTTTAATTAATACAGGCTTTTTTTATCTGTGAAAGTGGAGATGAATTAACATTGTGCTCTGGGCAAAGAGCCACCGCTCCAAAGCTGTCCCTGGCACAGTCAGACTTTCCGTTTCCAAGGCACTCGAGAAATTCCCTGTAACTACAAACACACGTTTGCAGATTTGGTGCCTCCTACCTATGAGCATTTGCCAAAAAAACAACCAAGAATAATATTTACCAAAGGGCAACAAGCCGCAAATAAAGCCACCAGTTTAACATTAAAACATCTGAGTATTCTGTCTGGAGCATCAGAAGCGAGCATGGGACTGTGCAAACATAGAAGATGTGGTAAGAAGCGTAAGACTGGTAAATATTTAATAGGGATGATTGTGTATTAAGTATAGAAGTAAAGTGATAATGCAAGGCCTACAGGCTGAGGCCTGTAAGATTTCAGCTTAGCCATACCAGGCTTCAGGCTTATGAAGGCTTAACATAAGTAGTGACCCAGGAAACAGCCAGGTTACAAGATTACTGTAAAGCAGGGGTGGGGAACCTAAGGACCAGGGTTCAACAATGGCCGTTTGTTGAGAGAGCTGCCAGATTCCGTGGTAACTTTGGGCCTGTGAGTATGAATACTGCGTTGGCTAGTGCATGCACTCCCTCAGGTTTTGTAGATGTGTATGTGAGTATAACTTATAACACACACAAGCTTTCTTACTTGTAACTGTGTTTGTGGTCACTGTCCTTATTTCTTGTGAGCTCCTAGAGCCTCCCAATCCAATAAGGTGAGGGTAACTTTCATCCTGTTGAGGTAAAACTGTAGCCACACAGGAGCCAGACTCACTCACTAAAGACACTGGGTATGGCTACACTACAAAGTTAATTTGGACTAACAGCCGTTAGTTTGAATTAACTTTCATAGGCGCTACACATGCAAACTGCTAGTTCGAACTTAATTCGAACTAGCAGAGCGCTTAATTCGAACTAGGTAAACCTCATTCTACAAGGACTAACACCTAGTTCGAATTAAGTAGTTCGAAGTAAGGGCTGTGTAGCCACTTAATTCGAACTAGTTGAAGGCTACCCCTTCCCAGTTTGCCCTGGTGGCCACTCTGGACCAAGCCAGGGAAACTCTTCTGCCCCCCTCCGGGCCCCGGAGCCCTTAAAGGGGCACGGTCTGGCTACGGTGCCCGTGCCAGGTGCAAGCCTGCCAGCACCCAGCCAGCAGACCCTGCACCTGGCACGGCATGAGCCAGCCACCCGCTGCCACCCAGCCCTCTGCCTCTTCCCAGGACCAGGCTGACGGCTCCCAGGAGCCTGCCCGAGGCTGCAAGAGGCGGGCGCCCGCCTGGTCTAGTGTGGAGATTGTGAACTTCATCCAAGTTTGGGAGGAGGCCTCCAACGTCCACAATCTCCGCACTAGGCACAGGAAAGTGGCCGTCTAGGGCCGGGTAGCTGCCAGCCTGGCCACCAAAGGCCACATGAGAACCCAGGAGCAGGTTTGCATGAAAATCAAGGTTGGTCCAGTGAGACCCCAGACCCTGAGCTTAGAACATAAGAACATAAGAACTGGGTCAGAACTGGCCGTATTGGGTCAGACCAAAGGTCCGTCTAGCCCAGTAGCCTGTCTGCCGACAGTGGCCAACACCAGCTACCCCGGAGGGGATGAACCGAAGACAATGACCAAGCCATTTGTCTCGTGCCATCCATCTCCAGCCTTCCACAAACAGAAGCCAGGGAAACCATTTCTACCCCCTGGCTAATATCACCCCATGGACCCAACCTCCATGACTTTATCTAACTTCTCTTTAAACTCTGTTATAGTTCTAGCCTTCACAGCCTCCTGCAGCAAGTAGTTCCACAGGTTGACTATTTGCTTTGTGAAGAAGAACTTTCTTTTATTAGTTTGAAGCCTGCTACCCATTCATTTCATTTGGTGTCCTCTAGTCCTTCTATTATGGGAACTAGTGAAGAACTTTTCTTTATGCACCCTCTCCACATCACTCATGATTTTATAGACCTCTATCATATCCCTCCTCAGTCTCCTCTTTTGTAAGCTGAAAAGTCCCAGTCTTTTTAGCATCTATTCATATGGGACCTCTTCCAAACCCCTAATCATTGTAGATGCCCTTTTCTGAACCCTTTCCAATGCCAAAACATCTCTTTTGAGATGAGAAGACCACATCTGTACACAGTACTGAAGATATGGCGTATCATAGTTTTATACTTCCCCTCCTCCTTCTTCCCCTGGCTTCCCCCTTCCAGCTCCCTCCTCCCAGGTTTCCCCCTCCCCTTTCCCACCCTCTCTCTTCCCCTCTCCCACCTCCTTTTCCCAGTCTCCCCGGAGGTTAATCTCTCCCCCCCCTCAGTTTTGTTAAATAAAGAGAGTTTCTATTTTTGAACACACGTGTCCTTTATTCTTTACATCAGGAAGGGGGGTAGGGAGGGGTAAGTGGAAGGAAGTGAGAGAGGAATGGGGTACAAGCCCCCGATGGGGAGGACTGGGGTGGCTCTGTGGGCTCCTCGGGGTGGAAGCTCTCCTGCAGGGCCTCCTGGATCCTGACAGCCCCCCGATTAACACACACACCCTGGATGGCAGCCTGCAGCAAGTGCAGCTGGGCTGATGGCTGAGTGCTGTGATGTGCCGAGTGCGGGCACTTGGGGCACTCCAAGACAGGACTTCTTTGCTGTCCCTCACTGAGGTAGACAAGCAAGCGGGGAACCCTGAGAACTGTCTGTCCGTAGTGGGGTTTGGGTCCCTTTAAGCACAGCCTTCGGCTAGCCCGAGGCAGCAGCTCCACGCTCTAAGTCCTAAACTGATGCCCTGCCAACACTGGTTCCGGCCAGCCTTAAGTTTGGTTCAGGGTCCACTCAATGTGGACATGCTAGTTCGAATTAGCAAAACGCTAATTCGAATTAGTTTTTAGGTCTAAATGCACTAGTTCGAATTAGCTTAGTTCGAATTAACTAATTCAAATTAAGTTAGTTTGAATTAGTGCTGTAGTGTAGACATACCCACTGTGATTAACTTCAAACTATCAATTCAGTGTTTAAGAGAGATTACCATGGCACTTTACCAACAGCTCCAGCCCATTTTAGCTGACACCCCCTCTTTTTCCCAAAAGGCAGTGTTTAATTTTGGACAGTGATTTGGTTATGGCTCATTTATCCCATTGGATTAATGCAATAGTTATATACCGTGGGTGTGACTGTCCCTAACAGGGTGTAGGGTATGATGGCGAGTTGGGGTTCCTCCGATCCTGCAGCCCCGTAGCAGCAAGAACAGACTCCGCCAGCCAGTAGAATAGAGAGGGTTTATTGCTTCTCCAGGATACAGCACAGCATAGATGTGATGTGGCTACAGGAGTCTGGGCCAGGATGCCTCAGACCCCCTTGAGATGGGGTGCCTAGGCCCTTATATTTCTAGCCCCCTCCTTAGTCTGTCTCCTTCATGGTTCCAGCCCAAGACTGCCCCTTCCCCCACACACTCACTTCCTTAGTTCCCTTGCTGCCCTCAACCGGTCTGACCGGTTGGGTCTTTGTCTCCGTGACCTAGGCAGCTCACCTGCTGGGCAGCGCTCACAGACAGAGGCCAGTAGGGGTCATCCACAGCCCACAGCCCACAGCCCACAGCCCACAGCCCACAGCATAGCAACCAACAAGGAACTGACACTGCATCACAACATGTGGATGAGTCAGTGGGAATCACACATCACAACACAGGGGGGCACCGGGTTACAGAGCAGACAGCACCCGCACTACGTCACATAGGGCCTGTGGCAACCCTCATCCCTGAGGTGTGAGTCCCAAGGCAAGACTCTCTTGCCTTAGGTCCCACCCCCCAGGTAATCCTCCACCCCCCCCCCCACCTCTTTCAGTCCCTGCTCTCCCCTACACAACTTCCCCACTCTATCCTTTGCCCCAAGTGCCACCCCTGATCTAGCGCTGCCCCACCTTTCCCCCCCCCCCCACTCCACTCCTCCTTCCCCCATTTCACCCCTTCCCGGAATCCTCCTCCCCCAAGGGATGTGACCTGGATGATTACTGGGGGGCTCGGCACAGGTGGCAACAGGGGTTGGGCCTCTCCCCCCCTACTCGCCATGGTGGCAGAAACCCACAGGAAGTGGAGCAACCAGCAGCCTGCTCCGTCTTGCTGCCCATCTCCAAGCTGGGCTGCTCTGCTTCTCTGTGGCGACAGGAAGTGGAGTGCATGCCTGGCCCCAGCCCACTCCGCTCTAGTCCCCTGAGCCCACAGAGTGGGCTGAGGCCAGAGCCAGGGCCTGGTGAATCGGAACGACCCAGCTTGGGGAGGACTGGAGCGGAGCTGCACTTTCCCCTTCCCCCCACTGTCGGCAGGCCCAGGAAGGGAGAAGTCGCTCATGTCTCCAGCCGTGTGCAGTGAGTGCAGTGAGGCCTGACCCTTGCTATCACCCTGCTCCAGGCCCCCCTCAGATAATCCCCTGAGGCCACCTTAGGCCCTGAAGATTAAACTCAAAATGGGGGACTGTCCCATCCATAGGACGATTGGAGCAGCTGCTGTGGGGACCCTCAAAATAGAAGGCCTGGGGTGGCCACCCTGAACTGTCCTAAGGATGGGATGGCTCTGACTGTGGGAAAATATCCACATATCCCCCGGCTTGCGGTAGGGATGTTCGATATCGGTTAACTGAATAGTGGAGTAACTGCATTCATTCCTAACGGTTACTCGGCTATTCTATAGTCCCCGGGGGAGGACCAGCAGCCAGTGTGGTCTGGCCCCACTCCCAGGGAGCCCCCTGCCTCCCTGCCCTGCTACCTCTGTACCAGGGACAGCAGCACAGGGTGCCAGGCAGGAGCCGGTCTGCAAGGGGAGCCAGTTTAAAAACCAGCTCTCTGCACACTGGCTGCCGGCCGTCCCACGCTGCTGCCTCTGATACAGGCCTAGGATGGCAGCAATCCCTGTCTGCGAGGGGTCCGAACTCCCCACGAACAGAGGCTGCTGCGGGGAGGGGGGCAGGGGAAGCTGCCACAAAGCTTTTAAACCAGCTTCCTCCAGCACCTCTGATATAGAGGCAGCAATGGGGGGAAAGGCGAGTAGTGGAGAAGATTAATTGATAAGCCTAGGCTTATCAGTTAATTGTATACTCCACTACTCCTTTACATCCCTAGCCTGAGGAGCAAGGACTGGAACCAGGGACTTTCAGCTTAAAAAACACAAGCCTGGAACGAAAGGAAACCCTGTTAGATATTCGCAATGGCCGGGCCCATCATCACCTCTCTTTCTCATGCACATTTTTACTTGTCTAGAGCTAGAGTGATACAAGTGTCCTGTGAGGGCTTTACAGTCTAATTCAGCCCAGATAGCACATACAGACCTGGCTGGAAAGTCCTGTTATATTCACAGTGTGCTTACCCTAATCAGTTCTGACTACGTATATAATGCCCCAAATAGGCAAGGCCTATGTCCATGCCCCATTTATGCATGTAAGGCAACATCCATCAGTTCTGGATAGGGCCACAGGAAGAGTTCACTCTCCATAAAGTGTTGTCTGGTTGCTATGTCGTGTCTTTGACATAATGTTCCTCTGGATTTGTCATTTGTTAATGTGTAGCTTGGAAGCTATTGTAATTGGGCAACTCTAACTCGTTCATATTGGAATGGCTGTGCATTCAGATAAGCTACCTTCTCTGGGTGGCCTGCGGAGTGAAACACAGAAGTGCTTAAGTGCTCCTAAAAGAAAATGGTTATTTCCATGTTAGACACTAGGTGGCGCTCCACATAACGCACTGAGTCCTAAGAGTGCTACACAAAGCAGTCACTATTAAATTTCACACACTCATGGAAAGGTAGGGCTGGAAGGGATAGGGGGCTGATAGACTTGCTGGGCCTCTGGGCAAGGTAAGTGCAGAGCCTGGCTCTATGCTCCAGGCTGGGGCAAGGCCTTGGGTGGAAGGGGCAAGACTGGGGCAGCCCACCTTGATGTCTGGAGCATGTTGCACTGGCCTCCTCCTCCCACTCCCCCGCCCTGCGTTCCCTCCCAGGCAGCCCTTATCACTGCCACGTTGTGCATGGCCATGTTGTGTCATGTTGTGTATGGCCATGTTGTAGTCCAGCAGTGATTTACAGGGCCAGGAACTCCAGAGGCTCCTGCAGTAGCAGTGGGAGCAGCCAAAACCCCTCGGTCCTTTTGAATTGCTGGGCCCCCAGGCAACTGTGCCCTTGCTCCCTCCTCCCCCCCTGCTGTCTGCAGGCCCAGGAAGACAGACGTCATCTGTTCCCGCCTCCTGCACTGTAACAGGAGCAGGTAAGCCTAGAGCATCATTGGGAGGTGTCTGTCCAACCTGCTCTGAAAAACTCCCAGTGACCAAGATTCCGCCATGTCCTTTGGAAGCCGGTTCCAGTGCTTTTCAGGGCCTAGAGTCAAAAAGTGTTTCCGAATATCTAACCTCCCTGGCTGCAGAACAAGCCCAATACCTCTTGTTGGGCCTCCCCTGGACATAGAGAACAATGATCACAGGCCCTTCACAGGTCAGCCCTTACCACTGCTCCTTCAGTCTCTGTTTCTTACCACTCACCTTGCCCGGTGTTTTAACCTTGCCTCATGAGTCTTGTTTTCGCAGTCTCTCTCTCTTTTTTTTTTCTCTTTGCTGGATTCTAATTTGTTCGCATCTTTCCAAAAGTGCAGTGCCCAGAATGGACACGGCTCCAGCCGAGGACCCTCACCAGCGCGTAACAGAGCCTCTCGGGTCTTGCCTGCGACACTCCTGTCAAAACACCCCAAAACGAGGTTAGCCTTTTTTTTTTTTTGCGCAACTTCATCAAATCATTGGCTCATATTTAGTTTCCTTGGAGAGGCGCTCGGCATAATCATGGCGAGCAAAGAAGTAGCTGCAGGAGGCAGCCAATTAGTGTAATAGGTCCAATTTCTGATAGGTTGACAATATGCCCCTGATAGAGTCCGTTTCCTGGAAGACATTGTCAGAGATGGTCTGACACCGGCAAGTGTAGCAGTGCCAGGGCAGAAACACACCGCTTGCCTGAAACTAACTGGAGTGTGATCTATTGCTGTCTGCCCCACTGATGGATCTCAGACCACTTTGCCCACCTACCAGCCCCGTGTGGTAGGGAGGGAGTATAATCCCCACACTACCGGAAACACACTTCCGCACAGACAGCAACTCTCTGGCAAAGGCAGGGTCATTTAACCCTGACTCCTGCTGCAGCCAATGTCCTCAAGGATTCTGACCAGTGTAACCTGATCTGCCACCAGAGCTGCCCGGCCACGGAACGTGGTGGCTGCTCTGAGCCCCATGCTTTGGATGGGAGGCGGTGGGGCTCAGGGCAGCCTGGGGGATTACCTGGGGGGGAGTCGCCCACACACACACACACTGTGGCAGCAGGAGCCCTCAAAGGAAAGCAATGCATCAGCCTGCATCTCTCCTAGCTGGGTTGCTCTGCTGTGCCGACCCTAGAGCACCTCGACTGCGCTCCCCTGAAGGAGCAACCCAGCTGGGAGAGGCCAGCAGAGTAGAGCAGGCTCCCATCTTCATGGTGCTTCCCGGGCTTCCATTTCCATGGTGAGTGGAGGGGAACAGCTCCTGCTGCCGCTCCCTCCCTCCAAGAATTCCCCACGTAGCGTAGCTCTGGGGAGATGGCCTCAGGGAGCACAGGAAAGACTGGATCAGGGACAGAAAGGGGTGGGGCAGAACTGCCCCGGGCCCCACATTCCCCTAGGGATGGTCCTGGCCACAACTGCTTGCTGTGCCCCCTCGGGCAAGCGCCTCCATTTCTCTGAACCTCAGTTTCCATTTTGCTGATAGAGAAAGGATAATCCCAGCCTCGCCGTTGGGCTGGGCAGTTTCATGTTCAGATCACTCGCAGAGGCGCTATGTACTATTCTTTATTTTCCTCCCGTTGTGTTTATTTTCGAACCACTCTGGATGCAAAGGGAAACTGAGGCTATGTTTAGACTATGGAGTTTTTCCGGGATACGGGAGGTATCCCGGAAAAACTCCACCATGTCCAGGGACGGCATCTGCTCTTCCAACATTTTTTGCGGAAGAGCAGACACACTCTTTCAGAAGCCCTATATTCCTCATTTTATGAGGAAGAAGGGCTCTTCCGAAAGAGGAGTTTTTCCCAAAATTTGGCCCAGTACAGACGGGCCAAATTTTGGAAAAGCCTCTTCCAAAAAACAATAGGAAAAAGGTACGCAAATTGCGGAGCGCAATTTCCATACCTTTTTCTGAAAAAAAGCAGCAGTCTAGACATAACCTGATTCATATCCCACTGCCTAACAATACCAAAGACTGACCTTTACAGAATAGTGTTTACCCGAAGATCTTATTCCGCTCACCTTTACCTCATCACCTGCCCCAAAAATGAAGTTTTGGCCAAGGCTATCTAACAGAGAGCAGCAGGCCAAGAGCAGCAGAGAACCTTGCCCAATGAAGATACAGAGAACACTTTAGGTAGGCAGAATTCTATTCCACCACCGGAGTTTGGCCAGATGTGAGGATTAGCGCCTCCACCCTTGTGAAAAGTGCTGTGAGCTCCAGAAGGGACAAGTGATCGTCTTCACACCTACTTGATGGTTCATCTGTCCCCCGAGTGCCCCCAACACCTGGCTCGACCACTGGACAAAGGCACTGAAAAGGAGGAATGTTGCCTACTGAATTGTTACTGTTAGTTCTCATAGCACCTGTTTTCCCTTTTGACGCACTGACTGAGTTTGAACCTGCTTAGCCAGCAAGATCTGACAAAATAACAGGCCCTTATAGTGTGGCCGCTGGCTTACAAGTATCATGCTGCTGCCAGTGCGGGTGGAGGGCGGGGAAGTGCCTAGAGCAGGAGCACAGAGACAGGGCTGTAGCTGATGAGGTCTCCCTTTCTTTTAGAAGTAGAATGGATGACTTCAAAGGAGAGATGGGGAGGCCTGGAACAGAACAAGGATATGAAGGGGAGTGCCTGGGAAGCTGGAGGAGGAAACCAGCATATCTGGGAGCCCAGCGCAGGAAATTACAAAGTGACCCTGTGGATTTCGCCCTAACACAAACTCTGTGTCCATGGGTAATCGGTAGTGGCAGCCTTAACCCAGTGCATCCTGAGCATGTAGCAGGCCACACTGTTCCTGAGGCCTTGCGTCACATGCACATACCCAGCTCACCAGCCAAAGCACTGTCCTTGAAGCCACATCAGCCGTCCTGTTTGGCTGAGTTCCTGAACTGCCGGCTGCAGAGTAGAAAGTTGTACTAGGACTACATCCAGCAAAGTCCATTGATTTCCGTGGCGGTTGGAGCAGACCCGAAAATGCTCCTCAAAACAAAAAGCACCTGAAACGTCTCCCCTCCTCTCGTTCCCACCCACTAACAATAAATCAGCTGATGATGGAAAAGACACCACTATCCAACACTTAGCCTGCTAGCCAGCCTGAAAAGAGGGGTCTTGTACTGAACCCTAAAGCAGGAGCGGGTAATAACACGGTGGCGGTTCACCAGGGTTAGCCCATGGCGGGCCACAGCTACTACATTCTCCTGCACAGCCACAGGTAGTGGTGATGGTGGCTCCCATTGGCCGCAGATCACTGTTCCCGACCATTGGAAGCAGCAGTTTACCACAGCTCCCATTGGCCACGAACGGCAATCCACGGACAACAGGAGCGGCGACTGCTGGTATCTGTGACCATGCCGATAAATATAGAGGTCGGGGCCCACCAGGAGTTAACTGTGGTGGACCGGATCTAGCCCACGAGCCAGTATTTGCTCACCCCTGCCCTAAAGGTTGCCAAGCTGCAGCCTGAAGGGAACAGACTCCAGAGCCACACACACAGCAGTTCTCAGTGGACTGAGAGCAGAAGACTCGCAGCTGAGAGCAAGTAACTACCCCTTCCGGCTGTGGGAAGGGAAGAGCTGCCTGTGACTTCTGTGAGTGTCAACATTTAATCTGTACTAAGCACTGTGTAAACATGATTAATTCTCCTTACTCCCATATGAGGTAGGTGTGGGACGTGTTATCCCCATTTTACAGATGGGGAAATGGAAGTACATAGATCATACCAGCAGGGTTCTGCTGAATCTCAGGGCTCCCTTCTCTCTTGTTCCTGGTTTAGTTTTCCTTCAAATCCAGTCAGGCTCATTATGTCAGTCCAGGTTGACTTCTCTCTGCAGTCAGGTCCCTGGTGTCAGCAGGGTCGGGGTACATTTCCCAGGGTTTCCAAACATCTTAAAATCATAGAATCATAGAGCTGGAAGAGACCTCAGGAGGTCATCAAGTCCAGCCCGCTACCCAAGGCAGGACCAATCTCAAGTAAATCAACCCAGCCAGGGCTCTGTCAAGCCGAGACTTAAAAACCTCTAGGGATGGAGATTCCACCACCTCTCTAGGTAACCCATTCCAGTGCTTCACCACCCACCTAGTGAAGTAGTTTTTCCTAATATACAAACTAGACCTCCCCCACAGTAACTTGAGACCATTGCTCCTTGTTCTGCCATCTGTCACTACTGAGAACAGCCTTTCTCCATCCTTTTTGGAACCTCCCTTCAGGAAGTTGAAGGCTGCTATCAAATCCCCCCTCACTCTTCTCTTCTGCAGACTAACAAACCCAAATCCCTCAGTCTCTCCTCATAGGTCATGTGCTCCAGCCCCATAATCATTTTGGTCACCTTCCACTGGACACTCTCCAATGCATCCACATCCTTTCTGTATAGGGGGCCCAGAACTGGACACAATATTCCAGATGTGGCCTCACCAGAGCTGAATAAAGGAGAAAAATCACTTCTCTGGATCTGCTGGCAATGCTCCTCCTAATGCACCCTAGTATGACATTAGCCTTCTCGGCTACAAGGGCACACTGTTGACTCATATCCAGCTTCTCATTCACTGTAATCCCCAGGTCCTTTTCTCCTGAACTGCTAGTTAGCCATTCAGTCCCAAGCCTGTAACAATGCTTGGGATTCTTCCGTCCCAAGTGCAGGACTCTGCACTTGTCCTTGTTGAACCTCATCAGATTTCTTTTGGCCCAATCCTCTAATCTGTCCAGGTCACTCTGGACCCTATCCCTGCCTTCCAGCATATCTACCTCTCCCCCTAGCTTAGTGTCATCTGCAAACTTGCTGAGGGTGCAATCCATCCCCTCATCCAGATCATTAATAAAGATGTTGAACAAAACTGGTCCAAGAACTGATCCTTGAGGCACTCTGCTAGAAACCAACCACCAACCTGACATCAAGCTATTGATCACTACCTGTTGGGCCCGACAGTCTAACCAGCTTTCTATCTATCTTACAATCCATTTATCCAATCCATACTTCCTTAACTTGCTGGCAAGAATATTGTGGGAGACTGTACCAAAAGCCTTGCTAAAGTCAAGGTATATCACATCCACTGACTTTCCCATATCCACAGAGCCAGTTACCTCATCATAGAAGCTAATCAGATTGGTCAGGCACGACTTGCCTTTCGTGAATCCATGCTGACTATTCCTGATCACTTTCCCCTCTTCCAAGTGCTTCAGAATGGATTCCTTGAGGATCCCTTCCATGATTTTTCAGGGATGAAGTAAGGCTGACCAGTCTGTAGTTCCCTAAATTGTCCTTCTTCCCATTTTTAAAGATGAGCACTACATTTGCCTTTTTCCAGTCATCCAGGATCTCTCCCAATCTCCACAAGTTTTCAAAGATAACGGCCAAAGCCTCCGCAATGACATTTGCCAACTCCCTCAGTACCCTTGAATGCATTAAATCCGGGTCCATGGATTTGTGTATATTTAGCTTTTCTAAATAGTTCCTAACTTGCTCTTTCCCCGCTAAGGACTGTCCACCTCCTTCCCATACTGCGTTGCCTAGTGCAGTAGTCTGGGAGCTGACCTTGTCTGTGAAGACAGAGGCAAAGAAAGCATCGAATACTTCAGCTTTTCCCACATTATCTGTCGCTAGGTTACCTCCCTCATCCAGTAAGGGCCCCATACCCTCTCATTGCTAACATGCCTGTAGAAACCTTTTTTATTACCCTTCACATCCCTTGCCAGCTGCAATTCCAATTGCGCTTTCGCCTTCCTGATAACTCCCCTGCATTCTCGAGCAATATATTTCTACTCCTCCCTAGTCATCAGCCCAAGTCATCAGTTCCACTTCTTGTAAGCTTCCTTTTTGTGTTTAAGCTCACCATGGATGTCCCCGGTAAGCCAATCTGGTCACCAACCATATTTGCTTTTCTTGCTGCGCATCGAGATGGTTTCTTCCTGTGCCTATAATAAAGCTTCTTTAAAATACTGCCAGCTCTCCTGGATTCCTTTCCCCTTCATGTTAGCATCCCAAGGGATCCTGCCCATCAGTTCTCTGAGGGAGTCAAAGTCTGCTCTTCTGAAGTCCAGGGTGTGTATTTTGCTGCTCTCCTTTCTTCCTTTGATCAGCATCCTGAAATCTACCATCTCATGATCACTGCTTCCCAGGTTGTCACCCACGTCTACTTCCCCTACTAGTTCCTCCCTGTTTGTGAGCAGCAAGTGAAGCTGTGCATGACCCCTGGTCAGTTCCTTCAGCACTTGTACCAAGAAGTTATCCCCAACATTCTCCAAAAACTTCCTGGATGATCTGTCTACTGCTGTATTGGTCTCCCAACAGATGTCAGGGTGGTTAAAGTCACCCATGAGAACCAGGCCTGCGATCTGGAAGCTTCTCTCAGTTGTCCAAAGAAGGTTTTGTCTACTTCATCCACCTGATTGGCGGTCAATAGTAGTCACCAACCACAACATCATCCCTGTGGCTTCCACCTCTAAATTTAACTCATAGACTCTCAACAGTCTTTTCTCCCTCTAAGTACTGGAGCTCCAAGCAATCATACTGCTTTCTTACATACAATGCAACTCCTCCTCCTTTTCTCCCCCGCCTGTTCTTCCTGAACAGTTTATACCCTTCCATGACAGTGCCCCAGTCATGCGAGTCATCCCACCAAATCTCCGTTATTCCAGTCAAATTATAGTGCTTTAATTAGGCCAAGGCTTCTAATTCTTCCTGTTTGTTTCCCAGGCTTCTTGCATTGGTGTACAAACACCTTAAATAACCAGATGATCGCCCTGTCTTCTCTATCCGAATCAGGGGTCCTCCTTTGTCGCTCGTTCCTCCTTGTGATTCTTCCCGGTGTCCAACTTCCTCACTTATCTCTTAGAGTTTGTTTGGAAGGAGCTTCCTCCACCTCTCATGCGCTATTCCTTGCCAGACTACGGAGCTGCCACTCCTCAGGTTTTGACCTAGGCTGAGACATTGCAGTTCTCCCCATATTAGAAATTCTAACTGTGATGGGGCTACCGGGTACAGCCTGGGACTGTGGCACTACTGTGCCCCCTTCACTCTCCAGCAGTGTTTCCTATAAGCTGTGCATGTGTGCGACTGTTCAGAAGAGTTTCCAGTGCTGCCCAGCTGATTAGCAGAACATCCCTAGCTAGGTTTTTTGTTTCTACTCCTGGTACACATTGGCACATGTCTCGGTGCACATAAATATTATTCTGCATATGGATGGAGAAGACTAGAGAGAACATTGCTCTTCAGCCTGGGCTACATCTCACAATGCTTTGCCAGCGACAAGCAGCAAACCGCTCCAGGTGCTGTTATCACTGAGCACATCTGCATGTGGTGCACCATGTCCAGCGAGGTTGCAGGAATGCTCCCCGAGCCACTCAGGAATCACACAGAGACAGGCACCCACCAAATCTCCCTGATTCCCAGCGCTGTACCTCAGGGACATACTGTCTTACACTTGCACCGCCTTTGTGAACCTGAGCAATTTACCAGACACTTCGTGCAAACTCACAGGTAAAGATAAACTGTTAAAAATGTATTGACTGTAAAGGAGAGATTTATAGGCAAAAAGACAGAGTTAGTCACCAAAAGAAATAAAACGTAAGTGTGGTGTTGTCTAAACGCTCAGCCTTATTACACTGGGCAACAACTAGATTAAGTAGTTTTTCTCATTCCACTGGACAGTGCAGTTGATAGTACACAGGTTTCACCAGTGTTGTCTTCAAGTCGTCATTGTCAAGTCCAAGTCGAGTCTCACGTCACTACAGTTCAAGTCTCAAGTTGAGTCTCGAGTCCCTAAAGTCACTTTCGAGTCAAGTCCAAGTCAAGTCTCAAGTCTTAATTTAAAAAATGTCAAGTCACTTTTGTACAAGCCATCAATATCGGCATTTTCAGACAATTTTTTCACCAAGTTGATTTAACAAAATTAGCAAGTCTCAAGTTGAGTCTCAAATCACAAACAATGAACCTGAGTCGAGTCTCAAATCGAGTCACCTAGGCGACTTAAGTCGGACTCGAGTTCAAGTCGTGGGACTCGAGTCCACAACTCTGGGTTTCACCCTTGAAAGTTGGGCCAGTCTTCTCTGTTGGCATCTTCAACCTTCTGAGCATCCTTATTGCTTGCCCCATAGGTGAGGAAGGGAGAAGGCCAAGCATGGGTGTGTGTTCTGTTTTAGTCCATGTGCTTGGAGAACATAAATCCAGGCATGCTGAGTCACCAGGTAAGTTTGAGCAATTCCGCTGGTGTGGCCTTGTACAAGCAAGTCATTGAATAGTAGTCCTCTTGCTGGACAATGGCTGTTGATGGTCGTTTGATACTCACCCACCCAGGTGTTGGTTATCTCCCGGGTTATAGTCTTTGGAGAGCTAGTATCTAGGCACTTCCTAAACCCACAGCATATTTTAGTGACAACCTAACAACACTGTTCTCATAACTTCATATGCATTCATAATACATATATTTAGATAGAACAGGGGTTTTTAGCTGATCATAACCTTTCCCATGATACCTTACATGGTATGCTTTATATGCACTGTCACAATTATATATGTGTAATGATAAATACAGGGCTACACAATGCTCCCCTGGGGTGAAGAGTGTCACGTTCACACATTCTGCACATGCTCTCTCTTTCCCAGCTGGAGTTAAACGTATGTGCCAGCTCACCTCTCTGGCAATAATTAGCTCACACTGTAGAGAGCGTGTGCTTTGTCTGAATCACAGTCACACACTTCTAGCTTTTCCGCCTATTTCTAGACCATTGTTACTAAATCCATGCCCCAGTGCACAGTTCTGAGCGAGAATGCCTGCATCACTGGCAAACAGTGAATTCTCTTTGAACTTGACTACGTCTGTGATTCCTGGGAGACCGCAGCAAGCATGAGAAAGCTGCCTGCAGGCAAGGGGAAGCCTGGAGCAAGGCTTGCTAAATGAACTAGCCAGACACCTGGTGTGGGGAGGGAACTTCAAGCAGCTGGTTCTATAGAAGAGAGCTGCCAGTGGGCTGACTCCAGATAGGCTGGAGGGGAGTCAGCTCTGAACATAACTGTTGAAAGCTGAGCCCCAGGGTGGGTCACATGGCCCCTCAAAACTCCCTTATAAAAAGGACTCTGACAGAACCCTTCCGCTCACTCAGGCGCTGAGGTAAGAGCCCTGCCTCAGGGCAGATTTGGGGACGTCTACCATTTAATTTTGAGTTCTTTGTTGGAATAAATCCAGGACCCTTCCTCTCCAATAGAGGTAGTGATGGGATGAGCCAGTGTGTGGAATCCTGTAAACCTCGTTGTTTTGAGGATCTTGCAAAAAAGGGTTTTTTCCCGACAAATGGCCCCATTTTCATGGGGCTTTTTAGCGGCAAAACCTCTTCCGCAAAAAGGATTGGCAGAAGATATGCAAATAAGAGCGCGATTTGCATATCTTCTGCCGAAAAAACCCAGCCGTGTAGATGTAGCCTCTGAGAAAGGGCCTGGAAGAGAGAGAATAAAGGACAGGGCAGAAGCACCCAGGCCACAAGAGGGAGCTGCCTGGAGGGGCAGCCAACTCATTTACAATTACATACCCGATAAAAGTTAGTCCCTCAGAAATGCGACCTGGCTCTGAAGAGTGCCTATGGAAAATGGCATGGTGGGATTCCGCATGTGTTGCGCCTCAATGATTTCTATAACCGGTTGCAAATAAAGAGACATTTGCCACCTGTGAGTCTGTACACACAACCTGACAGGCAAGCCAGGTTCTTTCTTTCCCTCGGGGACACCTGTGCAAGGCTACAGCGCACCAAGCATTTGCACAGGTGTAACTGATGGGCGTTCCTGGGAGCTGAGCCCACCATTCTGTGGCAGCTGCACAAGAAGGAAAGAATCCAGCCTGCTCTCTTAGAACCACAGTGGCCCTGCTAGGCATACCAGTTAGGCACAAAAGTCAGCAGGCTGGGTACATCCAGAGCAGAGCTATTCAGAAAGAAAGGGACATCTTTTTCACATGACTGTCCAGAGCAGAACTGCTTCGTGATGCTACTTTTGAAGTTGCAGTGGAAGGCGGAAGAACAAAGAGCCATGGATGAGAGACAGGCACAATGGCCTTGCTGCGCCTGCTAGCGAGCATTGTTAGGTCACTTCTAAAAAGCTGAAATCAGCAGGAACATTCTTCTGCTGTCTCCAGGAAGATATTTTTAAATGCTCAGATAATTTAGTAGCACAAACCCTTTTAATATTGCGAGTCAGCTCCTGGGGAGCAGAGCGACTCCTGTTTCAACCAGAGAGGAGCTCTTTGGGCAAATGAGCATGTGTTTTAGAGTACGGCAAAAAAAGGACCCTTGTCAGTGAGTCCCAGAGCCCAGGTCAGCTGGCTCAAGCTCATGCTGCATGGCTAAAAACAGCACTGTAGACATTCTGGCCCTAGCTGAAGCTGGAACCCACACACCAACCTAAGCCTAAACACCTACACAGCTTTCTGTAGTCCACAAGCCTGAATCAGTTGACTGAGACTTGCTGCTGCAGGGCTTCTTCTGCACCGATGTACCCACAACATCTTTTGTGGCCTGCTCCATGCTCTATGGCCATGGCATGAAAACAATGATGCAAAGCAGGCTGATTGCACAATGTTTGCACTCAGCTGGGTAACCTTGGGTAATGTGTGTCTGAGCTGCTCCACTGTGCCTCTCTTCCTACTGCTTTGATCCTACTGGAGGAGAGAGACAGGCCTCAGCTCTGCCGGGGGAGTAGCAGAGTGAGCCATGGAGACAGAAAGGAATAAACATTGGGGGAAAATCCTCTCCTCCCTTCCTTATTCTATGGGCCATGCCTTGCCACTGGTTTTCAAACAAGTATCTTCTCTGCCGGTGCTGTTTGGCCTCCCAGCCTGCTAGCAGCCTGACTATATGGTAGCAGACTCATTTCTCAGCAGAGTATTTGCAATCACTGTGGGTGAGACACTAAGTTTCTCTCTCAACCATGCAGGTTCCCATCAGCGCCAGCTTTTGGGATAATGGAACAGCGCTGAGTTGTTAGCAATATGTGGTTGTTTTAATACTCTCCCCATCTAGGGATAGAACTTCTTATCTTCACCCACAGCCGCTTGCGGGGCTTTTAAAAGCCAGTAAGTGCCTGGCCATAGATAGCACGTAGTGAGGCTCCCTAAACCACACCCTCCCACTAAACAAAACACTCAGCACTGTGGAATACATTTGGCCTCCTGCCTGTAATGGATACAGGATCTGTCTAACCCCAGTACACTGACAGGATGATAATCCCGCTGTCAGTATTTAACATCCGTGGGGCACTTTAAACTCATGCAATCTGTTTTGGGAAACTATTTCCCTTTCCTCCGAGTAGGTAGTTAGGAGCGTAACCGTAGAATCAGAACAAATGCCACATTATGGGCTACATTGTGCCTTCCAGGCCCAGCCTGTGGTCAGGTGCAAGGAAGAAGGGCACGCCACCAGTGTTCCCTAGAAGCTGTGTGCTTCGGCAGCCACTCAGAAGAAATTCAAATGCCACCCAGCTAATTCGCAGAGCACCCACCGCTGGGTTTTGTGTTTCTGTGGGGGGTGCAATTTGCCCATGCTTTCGTTCATATAAAAAATGTATCCCGCACATGGCTAGAAAATGCAGAGGGTCGGCATGGCCTTCATGCAGGGGAAGGCTGCTGGGCCCCTGGACAAGGTGTGGAGCGGGGGGGACATCTCTGCATTCCCTGAGGGGGCAGGGTCTTGGGTGGAAGGGGCAGGGCAGGGGCAGCCAGGCCTTAGCACCATTTGGAGCATGCCCTGTTGCCCCAGCCCTTAGAGCTACCCAGAATGTGCCACACCACCCTCTGACAGCAATTTAAAGGAACTGGGACTCTGCCCACTGCCACGGTAACAGCAGTATGGCTGGGATCGCTGGGTCCCAGGGCAATTGCCCCCTTGGCCCTCTCACCCCGATTGGCAGGCCTGCCATGGTGCCGCTCT